>NC_056751.1:144597592-144780092 GCF_019279795.1 Protopterus annectens
GAGAGAAGACAGGACACAACCTAGGAAGAATACTATATCCCCCCAAATGATCAACCTCAACTTTTTCCCCTTATTGCCTTTCCCTTTTTTTGTGAAGGACTTCATTACTGTTTCCCACTGCTTTCAATGGGCAGTGGTATTTTTGTTGCTTTTTTGCTGAATACACCTTTAAAAGTAGTTTCTATAGCTTTTTGTGAATCATCTCTGGTGAATGATTTTCTACTCTAACTTTTTAATCTTCTTTATCAATATCATAATTTTATGCATTATACTCATATAGCTATGGTTATATTAGGACTGGTTAGTTTTATTTTATAGTTTGGTTATGTTTTAATTATTAGCTTTATAGTTTAGTTATGTTTTAATTATTTTAGTCTTAGTTTGGATAGCATTGAACCTGTTTTGTATTTAAAGCCATCTTCTTATTGGCTACTAGCAGATAATAGTTTTATTTTTTCTTTCTTCTTTCTAAGGTTTTTCAATCTTGCAATAACGAATATGGTTTCTGTTTAGTTGGACAATCTTGTTTTGAAGGCATTTTGTGTCAGCAGAATATGAAGTAAGTTTTTTCCACATTACATTGAATGGAGATACAATATTTTATTTATTTCTGTATATTTTGTAAATTTTTTATTAAGGATATTTTAGATAGTTTAAGGTGTTTGATGTGTGTTTTTGTGTGTATGTGTGTGACAGCAAGATTACTTGAGCTTGTATAGTGTGTGAACTTTTACATGTGCTTTTAAAGAGTAGCATAAATATGACTGAATTCAGAGATTTTTGTAGGACTGGTGACATAACAAATATATATAAATTGAATAAATGCTTCATGAGACATCAGAAATGCAAATAAACTTCCACTGGTTTTCTAATGGTGTAAATAAACAAAAATGTTTACCCAATGTTCCAGGTGATATGTATGTATGTATGCATATATATATATATATATATATATATATATATATATATATATACATACATATATATGTATATATATATATAAGCATGTGTATGTTTAGCATATATATATATATATATATATATATATATATATATATATATATATATATATATATGCATATATATATGTATGTATGTATATGGTTTACTATTGTTATTTCGAATGGCAAAGAATTTGCCGTTCATAATAATGAAAAGTTAAACCAAAACTAAACATTTTGAGCATACACAGTGTCACCCCAAATGATCGACACTCTTGAGTCGACATTGTTGCTGAAAATGTGACGTGATAGCCGTATAGGAGCTGATGTAAATCAAACTCTTATACGACATATCACGTTTTTGCAGGGGGGCAAGCCCCCCTTGCACCCGTGCTACTAATTAATTCCAACTCTGAGATCACACCACAGTGGAGATATGGATGAATTTCCCATCCCCACTATGCCGTGATCTCGTACATATAGTCAAACACACTTATGCGAATGCACTACTGCATTCATATAAGCATGTTCAACTATCCAACTCACGTTTCCTTTTGCAAACGACATTCTGATTTTTGGCAGCATAACTGCCGAAAGCATGTGGTTCGCAAAAATGAAAGTAAAGCTATGTATATGTGTATATATGTATATATATATATATATATATATATATATATATATATATATTTTTTTTTTTAAGACAAAAAATACACACACACACATATATATGTGTATGTGTGCGTGTGTATTTATATTTACATACACTACATACAATACATTTTGAGCATACACAGTGTCACCCCAAATGATCGACACTCTTGAGTCGACATTGTTGCTGAAAATGTGACGTGATAGCCGTATAGGAGCTGATGTAAATCAAACTCTTATACGACATATCACGTTTTTGCAGGGGGGCAAGCCCCCCTTGCACCCGTGCTACTAATTAATTCCAACTCTGAGATCACACCACAGTGGAGATATGGATGAATTTCCCATCCCCACTATGCCGTGATCTCGTACATATAGTCAAACACACTTATGCGAATGCACTACTGCATTCATATAAGCATGTTCAACTATCCAACTCACGTTTCCTTTTGCAAACGACATTCTGATTTTTGGCAGCATAACTGCCGAAAGCATGTGGTTCGCAAAAATGAAAGTAAAGCTATGTATATGTGTATATATGTATATATATATATATATATATATATATATATATATTTTTTTTTTTTTTAAGACAAAAAATACACACACACACATATATATGTGTATGTGTGCGTGTGTATTTATATTTAATATATATATATATATATATATATATATATATATATATATATATATATATACACATATATGGGTCTACTACACGTGATCGAAATTTAATTTGACTGAAATTCATTTGACTGAGACCATAACATTGAAAATTCAAAATACTGAAAACTTACTTGACTAAAACTCATGAGACTGAAACCTTAACAATGCGAAATTTCAACATACTAAATTGTAAACTATAAACATGCACACATACAACACCAATGACTAGCCCTTTCCAGATCTTAAAAACTACTTACGTACCCTCTTAACAGAAACTGGATAATATAAAACCAAACTAAGTGGAGGGATATGCCTCCCACACACCCCAATGTGGGAGGCTGTGCCCCTCTACCCCCTAAACATATATACTAACTCCATGATCGCTCTACAGTGGGGAAAAGGGCATATACCTTTTCCTTACCTTACAGTAGTCTACACGCTGCCACTACTATGTTGAAATGTAGCATTGTTAAGGTTTCATTCTCATGAGTTTTCAGTATTTTGAATTTTCGATGTTGTGGTCTCAGTCAAATGAATTTTAGTCAAATGAAATTTCGTTCATGTGTAGTAGACCCATATATTTTATATATATATATATATATATATATATATATATATATATGTACAGTAGAATCTGTGTTACCTGGAACTCAAGCAACTGGCACTCCCAAGACCGACAGTTTTGACTGGCTCATATGCCGGTATACGAGCCAATAAAAAAATTGCAAAGTGGAACCATTTCTACTCAATGCGGAACAGCCCGCTGTTATGCATTGAGTAGAAGTGACTCCACTTTGCAATTTTTGATTGGCTCGTATGCCAGTATATGAGTCAATCAAAAATCGCAAAGCAGGTCTCAAGCAACTAGAAACAACACTTATCCGGCATCTACCAATCCGCATGGGTGCCAGTTAAATGAGATTTTACTGTATATTTATATATATATGTAAAAGTGTGCCTATCTATATTTATATATATCTTTATAATCATATATCCATATGTAGATATGAAAATATATATATATATATATATATATATATATATATATATATATATATATATATATATATATATATATATATATATATATATATATATATATATATATATATATATATGGATCCATATGACTACATCGACAAGTCATAACATCGACAGTCAGTACACCGACATGAAATCACCGACAGATTAAATAACCAAAATCCCACTTCACTGACATTCACAAGTTCGACAACGAAGCAGTCACTAAGTAAATGCCCCTAACCACTGCACAAAACTCCTACATGTACTAAACTGGGTCTACTTCAACACACTACACTACATAGCATACACACTAGCCCTGACCCAAACCCTAACCCTAAGGTCCGACACTATCGCACACTTGTAACAGGAAGATGGAAGGTGCAAACGTAACTAATAATGCAAAAACATGCACCAAAACCCAGCGGTAGTGCGAAATTAGGGCTAAAAGTTTTGCTGTACTCAAAAGTTGTAGTGAGCAATAACCAGCTCAAAGCAGTAATCCAAAACACACGATTTATTAGGAATGAACCAGACGTACACACAGTAGGCTTCACGTTTCATCAAAAACTTCATCAGAGTAATGAACAGTCATCTACAAAGCAATTAAATAGTCCAATTAAAGTTCAAATGCACCAATAGCAGTCACTATATCATGAATTAATAAATAGCTACAGAGCACATAAAATCTACTAAAAAATGACAAAACGTTATGAGACCTAATAAAACAATATAATGTTAAAAGTGTGATTTTTTAACATATAAATTAATAGACTAAAAGTCCATATTCAAACATAAATACAATGGATGTTAAAACAAATAAAAAATGTATAAACATTATATGCACTTCATATTGTATTATCTATGGTCTTTTAATGCCCTCTAGTGGAGGAAAATGATATTTTTCCAAAATTTAAGAATTAAAAAGCTTAAAAACAATAATAGCAGCAAGTAGTGAAATATGCTTAAAGTTACACATTATAATTTAAAGTTTAGCAGATCTCATTTTCAAAACAGGAGCCAAACTAATCATGTCATTTAAGCCTGGGAATTTATTAGACTCTAAAACAATTTGCCAATATAATTCCCTGTAAGCAACCAAGGTCTCCCAACAACCACCCCTAGCATCTAAAGGGACCACCTCTAATACAAAAAAATTGAAGAATGCTCCATCACAAGTAAGAGTGTGCTTGTACAATGAATTAGTGTCTCGTTTAGTCCTGATGTCATAAAGGTGCTCGTATATTCTCTGTTTGATTTTTCTCTCACTTTTGCCAACATAGAAAGCTTCACATCTCCCACATAAGGCGATGTAAATAATACCATTGGTGTTGCAATTGGCAAAGGAACCTAGAGTTAATGTCCTATTACGAGCGACCAGGAAACAAGTACAACCAGTAATCAAATTCTTACAATAAGAACAGGCCCCACATCTAAAAAGTCCATGTTTCTTCTTTCTATTCTCATCAAAACGCTTAGTCTTGCTGGCTTTTTCGAGTAGACCTTTAATGTTACAACCCCTTTGTAGATGTATTTTATATCCTTGTCAAAAATATATCTCAAATCGGACACCTTTGCAAAGTTGTTCCATTCTCTATCAAAAATCTTTCTCACCCTACCAGCCTGTCCATCATATGTTGTAATAAAGCCTGAGAAGTCACCGTTGTTGGGGGTATTATTAGTGGTCATAGTGTTGAACACTTTAAATTCCTTACCCAATATAGGTGCAAATCTACCTTGTCTTCCTTCAGCAACAACATGAAATATCTCATCTATCATATCAGTAGGGTAACCCCTGTCCAAAAACATGGACCTCAAATAGTCACATTCATTGATGAACAAGGTGTCATCAGATGTCATTCTACATATTATAACTGCTTGTCCTTTTAAGACACTTCTTTTTTGGTAAAATGGGTGAGAACTTAAAAAATGTAAGTATGTATTCGAGAAAGTTTTCTTCCTATACACACTAGACACAAAGGAATCACCACTTTTTTCCAAGTGTACATCCAAATAATTCACTTTAGTGGTGTTAAAATATTTGGTGAACTGAAGAAAGGTCGTAGTACTGTTTAAATATTATACAAAAATATCGAACTCTTCCAGGGTGCCCTTCCAAAGAAAACACAAGTCGTCCAAAAACCTAACATATAATGTCCACTTGTTCTCAAATCTAGGTGTCAGGACGTATTTGTTCTCCCAATAAGCCATAATAATGTTGGCGTAGGTGGGTGCACAATGTGCTCCCATAGCCACGCCCTTTATTTGCTTGTAATATTCTCCCTCAAAGACTAAGAAATTATTTTTCAGTACTATTTCCATTAAAATCAATATAGTTCTAAATTTGTTGTGAGAAATTCTTCTTAGAGGCAGTAACATTTCTTCAAACCAGGCTAAACCTGTGTCATGAGGTATACTCGTGAATAAATCAACAACATCAAGGGTCCCGAATCCAACTGTCTCCCCATACAAATGAGGCTTTATTTTAGTTAAAAATGCCAAGAGTCCTTCAATATATTTTCTTTTTCGTTAACTATATGCTTAATTTTGAAGTCTATATACTTGGCAAGTGGTGCAGTGACCGAGCCTTCAGAAGAGACAATAAGTCTCAGGGGTGGATTTGAATAATCCTTATGAACCTTGGGGATTCCAAATATAGTTGGAATCCTAGGCTTCTCAACATGTAAAAATTTAAAAGTCTTAAGATCAATCAAACCTTCAAGAACTAAATCATTGAGTGCTGCCTGAATTTTCTTATATGTGACGTTGATCTCATTTATAGAAATGACACTATATTTACTAGTGTCATTTAATGAATTTAACATTTTTCCTTCATACATATTACGGTCCATAAAAACAACGCCCCCTCCCTTGTCAGGTTTCATAACCCGTACTTCTCCATCATTACTCAAGGTTTCTAATATATCCTCTTCATCATTAGTGAGGTTGAAATGTATATAGTCTTTCTTCAAACCATTTCTCAATTCTCTTTCTAATGATAATTCAAAATTCTTGAGTTGAGGGTGCAACGGGGGGTTGAAATGAATCTTACGTACCAATTCATTTGTTTCAGTTGTTGTCTGCTTCCCATTAAAAAATAATTCCAAGTTTTTCTTCCTGATAAACAGCTTAACATCAACAAGTAACTTAAAAATGTTAGTTTTACATTGTGGGACAAAACCAAAACCTTTAGAAAACAGGCCAAAATGGGACTTAGTGATAGTAATATGTGAATAATTGAAGATATTGAAATTTTTGTAGGTGAATTTGTGTCCTTCAATTTTAAAGTGATCTACTGGTCCACTTATCTGCCCTTCCATGTAAAGTGGTCCCCCTTCCCCCTGTAGTTTTTTGAGTTATAATTAACAGGGTTTTTAACCATCAGTCTCTCAGACCTACGTAATGGGGGAAATTCTTCATTATCCACTTCATTTATATTGTGTAAATCCGAATCCTGAACAGGAAGGCCATCATTAACTCTATAAGAGTTGTTCGGCATCTGCCTACCCCAAGACCTAGGCTTCGGGTAGTGTGTGTAAGTTTTGTATTCATGCAGGTCTCTATCAATTTTAGAAAATTTTCTGTTTTGCACTTCAACACAATGCTTCTCAACATCTTTTAATAAATTCCTATAGTGGCCTCTCTGTTCATCAATGGAGAACATAAGGTCATTTACCACAGCTTTATTCACTTCATCAATTATATTATACAACTTCTCCATTTCATGTTCATTATTCAAAATAATAGCACGCATAATGGAAAAACCACATTCATCAAATATTTGTACCAAGTTTTTATGAAAATCTGTTCCTTCAAAGACATTGTTGGGGTATTTACTAACTCTTAACCCCTTAGGAACAATCTTTAAACTAATACAATGTTTTAAGTAGGCATTGTCCATCTCTAACATTTTGTATTTGTTGAGAAAAAAATGTAATTCATCAAGCAACTGTTTGTACGAACCATGACCTTTTTTAGAAGCATTAGCATTGAGAAAATCAAACTTCGTGTTAACCACGTCTTTAAATAACTGTTCAGTACCTTTTGATAGTCTTAGTGCTTCCACAGAGTCATTATGTCCAGTGTTAGCTCGAGGTACACGAGCAGTGCGTCTCTCTTTAGCGTTGTCAAAAGAAAAATGTGGCAATTCATGTAAAATATCCAACCCAGAGCTGGCGCTCACATCCATTGTATTTATGTTTGAATATGGACTTTTAGTCTATTAATTTATATGTTAAAAAATCACACTTTTAACATTATATTGTTTTATTAGGTCTCAGAACGTTTTGTCATTTTTTAGTAGATTTTATGTGCTCTGTAGCTATTTATTAATTCATGATATAGTGACTGCTATTGGTGCATTTGAACTTTAATTGGACTATTTAATTGCTTTGTAGATGACTATTCATTATTCTGATGAAGTTTTTGATGAAACGTGAAGCCTACTGTGTGTAGTTCTGGTTCATTCCTAATAAATCGTGTGTTTTGGATTACTGCTTTGAGCTGGTTATTGCTCACTACAACTTTTGACTACAGCAAAACTTTTAGCCCTAATTTCGCACTACCGCTGGGTTTTGGTGCATGTTTTTGCACTATCGAACACTTCACCTACCTGCACCCTAACCCTAACTCACTTACCCACCCCTAGCCCAAGCTCCAACACTAACGCACACTTCACCTACCTGCACCCTAACCCTAACTCACTTACCCACCCCTAGCCCAAGCTCCGACACTAACGCACACTTCACCTACCTGCACCCTAACCCTAACTCACTTACCCACCCCTAGCCCAAGCTCTGACACTAACGCACACTTCACCTACCTGCACCCTAACCCTAACTCACTTACCCACCCCTAGCCCAAGCTCCGACACTAACGCACACTTCACCTACCTGACTGCTTTGTTGTCGAATTTGTGAATGTTGGTGAAGTGGGATTTCGGTTATTTAATCTGTCGGTGATTTTGTGTCGGTGTACTGAATGTCGATGTTATGACTTGTCGATGTAGTCATATGGACCCATATATATATATATATATATATATATATATATATATATATATATATATATATATATATATATATACACAAAGACACACACACATACACACACACACACACACACACACACACACACACACACACACACACACACACACACACACACACGCACACACCTGGAAAATGAAACATAATAAATAAATAAATTCATACAGAATACAATTTAAACTTTTTATTTAGAAATGTTTTTCCTAAAAGAAATTTTTTTAAAAAAATTTCATGCCTACATTATATTAGAATTATTATCAAAACATCTTCAAGAATGGGGGGTGAAGTAATAGTGGAAGCTGAGAGGAATACTGCACTTAGTTATAATTGTGAGGCATTTGTCCTGACAGCTGATAAACAAATGGGTGTTATTTCAGTTGCTTAGACAGTGGACCAGATTTCTTGAGATCCTTTACTAGGAGCAGAGTACTGCCTCAAGCCCATCATAGGTAAATTCATTTATTTATTTTGTTATATTTGACATTTTTTACCCATAAAGTCTGACTGGGTCAAAAAATGACTGTTTTCAGCAGAGGTCCAGGGAGAAAAGCTCCACAATCACAGCAATCAAAACATTACATTGAGAAAAAGCAAATACAGATATTTTAAATCACAAAGTATTATGAAACTCCAGAAACCACAGAATGAAAAACATTGTAGTGAGAAAAACATAGACATCCATCCATCCATCCTCAACCCCTTTTCCCATTTTGCACATAAGGTCGGAGTATCAATTCATGCAGCGGCTATCATCTTGAGTCAAGGTTTACACTGCCAGGTGGTTAGCCATATGTTTCATATGAGAGTATAATGCAGGCTACATAAGTTGGAGAAAATATGTATACTCTTAAGTCATATTATTTGTTACATTGCTTGAATTAGTATGCATGTAATGAGAGCCAAGACAATTTTAATATGATATGATTTGAGACAGTGAGGGGAATTTGACAGTTAACTCTTAATATGAGAGGGGGTGTTCATATTAGGGTATAGAAGAAAATAAGGTGGGAGAGAAAAGGAGATTTTAAAAGTATGCAGGGCAGGGTGTCTTCAGGTACTTTAGGTCTCATTATTAGAGTAGCAGGAAGAGAAAAACTGGAGCTAGGTTGGGTAGGAAGGAAAAGTGAAAGAGGTAAAAGAATGGTCTGCAGATAGAGAGAAAGTGTATAGGGTAATTCAGTGGACGAACTAGAACATTAATTGAAGAAGATAAGGAGTAGGGATAAGATGTGGGAGAGGGTTATGAGGCGTAGAATAGGTTGAAAGGGTGAATGAAGTAGAGTGAGTAAGTTCAGCCAGTAATGGTGCAAGAGCAGGAGCAGGTCCATGATTTTGTTAAATATTCTTTTAAAGAGCATTTCAAGGAGAGTAGGTTAGAGGTAGTTCTAGTGGTTGGAGGTAGGGAGTTCCATTTTTTGTTACTGAGTATGAGTTTAGGCTTTGTCCAGGGATTTATTTTGTTTATATATGGTGATGAATTGTTTGCCTTCTGATTTGAGAATTCTTTTAGTGAAATATATGTTGATTAAAGCGGTAAGGGATAGACACTCTAATAGCTTGTGTAAGATGTTATGTATAAGATGAATGTAGGAAAGGTGGAGGGGGCGTTCCAGCCAGCTAAGGGTATGCAGAGTTTTACAGTGATGAGTGAAGGTGGTTGAACTAGTAGCAAACTTGGCAATTTTGTTATAGTAGTTTTGAATTTTATTTTATGGATAACTGTTAATTGGGTAGAAATGGGACTTCAGACAGTAAGGATGGCAGAAGGTAGGTTTTGGCTGGAGTAATTTTTGAAAGTTGTGTTCAGAAAATTTTGATTTGTGTATAACTAGAACAAATTGAAAGGTGCTTTTTTAGAGGTGTGGGATTTGGGGGGTAAAGTGATGGAGTTGTTTTTTTTTGGAGGGTTGAGTAAGAGTTGGACATTAGTAAGACAAGTTTCAATGGAGATAATAGCTTGCTGACTGATTTCTTGGAGGTGAGTTAAGGTGTTTGACGAGCAGATGATTGTGGAGTCATCTGCATATTGAATCAGGGTGCCTTCACAAGAAGATGAATGCAAGTTATTAATATACTAATAATTGATGACATGGGTGTGGGATATTGAAGATTTACCCACGGTTGGTGTGTTTTCATCACGAGGGCAAAGACCAAGTGATTAAACAAAGACAACCATAGGTAAATCTTCAATATACCACACCACAGAGTTAGTTACTGCTATTATACAATGACATTATTTATGAAAAAATTACTTACTTTTCTTAAATAATGTATTTGTATGATGGCTTTGTGGTGTTCATCCACTTTCCTCAGATATCCTAGTGCTTTTTTGATGTACTGCGCATGTGTATGGGAATTTTGTTCCCATGCTTATGCAATACACCAGTGTTGTGTGAGGGATGCTGTGTATAGAAAGCAATGGAGAAAGGAAGATTTAAATTGATTTTTTTTTTTAAGTAAAAAAAAAAAAACAAAAAAAAAACAAAGATACCAGGATATCTTAAATGTATGGGAGAGACTGGAAATAGAAAATAAAAGCTAATCAGGTACATTTCTCTAGTTTTGCATAAAGTACCTGATTATCATTTTATTTTTGTCTGTCCCATCTCTTTCATTGGTATCGAGTCTTTGATTTTCTAAGTTTATTATTTTTTGTAAGTGCAAGAAAAGTGATTTTCTTTTGGCATATATTAATGGAAGAAAGTCTGGGTGACCGAACCTTTTTCCATTAGTATATGTTCAGATTTACAATGGGTACGCTGGTTGGGCTGACCAGTGAGCATGCTACTTTTTGAATGTTAATGGCCACTCTTTGTATAATAAAAAGTATTGAATAGTAGAGGGTCAAGGATGGATCCCTGTGGGACTCCTATGGAAGTGGGATGATATGAAGAGATGGAGACTTGCCATTTTACAGTTTGTTGCCTGTTTGCAAGGTAGGTGGAGAACCATTGAATTGATGGAAATTATAGACCCAAAGTGGAAACTACCGTCGCATATTACAGATGTTTTTGATTTTTTGGAAAGAATTAAGAAAATAAATTTTAAACAGAATATGCGATGGGTTACAATTGATGTTAAGAGCCTATATACCAATATTCAACATCATTTTGGTATAGAGGCTATTAGGTTTTTCCTAGGGGACTCACCAGCTACTGAGTATATAGTGGAATTGGTTTATTTTTCATTAACGCATAATTTTTTTGAATTTAATGAAAATATTTATCAGCAGATACAAGGCACGGCCATGGGGGCTGCTTTCGCCCCCATGTATGCCAATCTTGCTATGGGGCTATTTGAGTTAGAAATCATATACAAACATAATTTCTTTAATACACATGTAATTCAGTATTACAGATACGTAGATGATTTGATATTTTTGGTGGATGGTAGTGAATTTGATATTAAGGATTTTTACAATGATTTGAATAATAATAGATGGAAGCTACAGTTTGATGATTTAAAAGTTGGGACCAAGGTTCCTTTTTTAGATGTAATTCTTGATATTTCGGATGGTAAAAATCTAGTTACGTGTTTAAATAGAAAATTTGAAGGGGGGTTTCAATATGTATAATGCACTAGTGGCCATCCCCCACATACTTTAAATGCTCTTCCTTATAGTGAGATGTTAAGAATACATAGACTTTGTAATAAGCCTGAAGTTTTCAACAAAGAAATAAAATCTATGGTGCAATCTTTTGCATCTAGAGGTTATAACAAAGAGATTTTGAATAACAGTTTTAAGAGACTGTTTAATGGCTATAAGAACATGGGTCCCAAATACTTTGTTCCACATGGTTCCGATGTCAATTTGTATAATAAATTATGTGACATAAAGGAGACTATATATTTTGTGACTACTTTTGGCTCTTTTACTGATGTATTTGTAAAGATTGTTAGGCAATTTTGGAACTATTTATGTTCCTTAAGTAATGTACAACACTGGTTGAAGCTAAATTTACAATTTTCATATCGCAGGGGTAAAAGTATTACAGATTTTTTAGTTAAGAGTAAATTTAGTTTACCCCCCCCTTGTGTTGTACAAAGATCTTACTAAGATAGGCACATTTGGTTGTGGGAAATGTAAGGCCTGTAAATTTATTGTGCCTTTTTTTGATTTAATTAATAATACAAAATTTACTACAAAGAATTTTTTTAATTGTAATACAGTAGGTGTGATTTATTGTTTACAATGTCCATGCAAAAAGTTTTATATTGGGGAGACTAAAAGGGCGTTTAAGTTAAGACTTCTAGAACATATTAGAGATATAAATAATTGTAAGGAAGATAGCCCTGTAGCTTTACATTTTGCACAGTTTCATGGGGGCATAAGCAATTATCTTAAAGCGACTGTTTTAGAGCAAGTTTGTCTACCTGTAAATTATAAAGTAGATATTAAGTCTGTTTTAATAAAAAAAGAAGCAATGTATATTTTAAAATTTAAAACAATGTTTCCATATGGATTAAATGAAGAGTTTAATTGGAAAGCATTGCTTAATTGATTGTTAATGCTGAGTGGTTAATTAACAGTTGTAATTGTGTATATATATGGTCACAGTTTTTACATGTACTATACTCCTTGAAGGCTTTTGGCCGAGACGTCAGAGAAGAAAGCTTTTTATTAAATTTTTCGGTGGAACTTGTGGTTGTTGCTTTTTTTCCAAAGTGGAAAGTTGTTTGAGGAGTTTAGTGTGAGAGACAATGTCAAAGGCTTTTGATAGATCTATAAATACTGCAAATATGAGTTTATCAAAGTTGCAAAATGTATTGACAGTGTCTGTAAATGATAGTAATGCAGTAGAGGTGGTGTGGTCTGGCTCATATCCATGTTTGCTATTGGTGAGTAGTTTATTTTGTAAGAAGTTGTGGAGAAGTTGGTGATAGACATTTTCTATGATTTTAGAGAGGAGAGACAGGATGGCTATGGGATGGAAATCTGTCATGTCTGTGGAATTATCTCCTTTATGCAAAGGGATAATATGTGCCATTTTCTATAAGTTGGGTACACAGGATTCTATAATTGATCTATCAATAAGAATGCTGATTGTGTATGCTATTTCATCTGTAGCTAGATTCAGGTATTTTGGGGGAAGGTTGTCGGTTGAGGAAGAAATAGGTTTTAGTTTATGTAGTCACTTTTTTAGAAGAGTTATAGAAACTGGTTGAAAGGTAAAGTGGATGGAATTATTTATGGAGGTATTGGAGAGGTCACAGTTAGATGAGTTATGTGAAAGAGATTTGCTAGGGTCTAAGGTGGGGAAGTTAGCTGAATTGATGGGTGGTGTGTTAGATGAATTTGAGGTTAAATTGGCTATGCATTCTATGAAGTATGCATTGAATTTGGCAGCTGTTTGAAGAATGTCTAGGCATGGGTTAGGATCCTTTTTTTATACCTAGGTTGATGATAGCTGTTTGAAGAATGTCTAGGCATGGGTTAGGATCCTTTTTTATACCTAGGTTGATGACAGCTTTTTGAAGAATGTCTAGGCATGGGTTAGGATCCTTTTTTAAACCTAGGTTGATGATAGCTGTTTGAAGAATGTCTAGGCATGGGTTAGGACCCTTTTTTATATCTAGGTTGATGAGACAGGATATGGAGGAGCAGAATTTTTTTGAGGGTGGGGGCTAGGTGGTTATGGTTATTGTGTATGTAAGTATAATCTGAAATTTTATCTATGTTAATTTTGTTTTGTTTCGGTTTTGTAGCTGTCTAAATAATTGCACATTTTTTTTTTATTTTTATTCTTTTGCTGGTTAATCCATGTTGTGTCTCTATGTTTCATAAGAAGTTTGCATTGGTTGGTGAGCATGGTTGTTTTTAACTCTTGTTGCATGTTATGTGGCTAAGGTGTTAAGGCTATTTAGAAATACTGCACTGAAGTAGTCATCTGCATCATTTAAGGGAAGTCTTTTAGGATGGACCAGTTTACAGTTTTCAGAGATTCAATGAAAAATTATTTGGACAATTTGGAGCAATTATGGGTAGTTCTGAGCTTATGTTCCTTTATTAGTTGTGAAATATTCCATAGGTTCAGAGGTTCATAAGAGATTACCATGTAACAGCTCAAGAGCTCTTACAAACCTAGCCAGTTTTTACCCAATTTTCTATCTCTAGGGGAAAGATAATAAGTATCAGCAAGCATGGTTTTAACAGTTTTTACAGATTGTCTCATAAGAGATATGGACACCACCCCAGGAGTGGAATTGAGATTTCCCATCCAGATTATGTTTGAAGATGGTCAAGGAAGGGTTCTGCATTACGTGAATAGGAAGCCTATTCCAGAGGAGGGGTCAATCTCTGGGACATATATCTGTCTTTCTAGCATGATCTATTCATGTCAGAGAGATCAGGTTCAGATGCTTGGAGCGGGTAATGCTCACGCAATCAGTTTTGAGAATATACAACATTTCCATCAGGGCCTGGACAGAAACTGCCTTATAGTTGTAGATCAGGCATAGATCACCCCTCAGAAATTGGTAGGAAACTGAATACAGTGATAGGGCTTTTAATCAGTCCATGTATGACATGTTGGTTATACCCTGTATTTTTTTTTTTGGTGAGAAAACTTTGAGGATGTTCCAACTGTTGCACGGTGAGGTACATGCCAAATGGTCCATTGTACTCAATTATTGGTCTGATGAGAGCCAAGTACAGTGGTACTATGACATCCTTAGATCTGAAGAGCATGCCCTTTCTTATAAGTTGAGCCACATAGAAGGATTTCCTCACCATCGTGGAGACATATATACATACATACAAATATTTCAGGCATGGGCATTAATGCCTTTCTAGCTTGCCAATATACCAAAACAGTTGTTGCCATTATAAGTGCCCAGGCTGTTCTTAAAAATATCTACTGTAGTGCTTGCTTTAATGTAATTTGGTAGTCTGATCCATGCATCAGCTGCTTTCTCAGAGAACCAATTAGTACACTTCTACTTGTTGATAACCAAAAACATTCCCAGAGGTAGTTGTCTCTAAATTCCCTATATACCTGAATAAGATCTCCTCTTAAATATATATAAGCGACACTGTACAATTACAGATATTTTAGTGTTTCATAATAACTTAAATTTTCAAATCCATGGATGTCAGTGGTATATTTTTGCTGTACTCTTTCCAGTTTAGTCATGCTTGTTTTCTTTAAGGATTCCATATTGTTATTCCATACTCAAGTTTGGATCTAATGTAATTAAAAAACAATGGCTTCATCATTTCTGATTTCCTGGACTATATAAATATTTTTTATACAACTTAAATGAGTCTACACTTTCAATCACTGTGTGCTGTATTAAATATTCACCTTTCAATATATGTCTCCCAAATCCCATATGCTTGTTTTTTGATGCATTTATCAGCATATTATTTTCCTGTCCCCAAATGGTCAGTTTAGTCAAGTTATTTTGCAGATCTATCTGTAACACATGCAATCAGGTTACCTAATTTCAGATCAGCTGCATACGGACTGCAGAACACCTCAGATGAAAAAGATAGGTCTGAAAGATAAAATCTAAACAAGTAAAGGCCCAGGAAAAGCCTTGTGGGACACGCTGACTGTCATCTTGAATTTCACTTGTCCAATTGCTGTATGATACTTGCCATGTCCTATTTATAAGTCATGCAGCTATCCATCTTATCAAGAGTAAATTAATATCTGGTTGATCTAATTTATTTTGTGTATGACCCTATCAAATACTGAAGTTAAATCTATATAAATTACATCACAGCATCATTTTTCATTCACAACTGTTATTATATTGTTATAGAACATCATGTTACAGTTGGTAATAGATCTATTTTCAACATATGTGGTTTCAGGTCACAACCTTTCCAATTCTAAAAATAACTTATCCTGTATTACCTTCTCCATTGTTTTTCCACAACATGAAAATAGACTTAAGGGTCTATATGACTCTGGGTTTGTTCTATTCTCCTTTCCCTAAAAGACAGGTTTAATAAGCACACATCTCAAATCTTGAGGAATCTCTCCATATTTATATGACCTAGTAAATAACAGATATAATGGTACTGTAAGTTCTTGCTGAATTGTTCTTGGGTCATTATTACTAATTTTGTTTCCTCCCTGTGCTTATTTATACACACAGTGCATAGCTCAAGTACATAGCACTCATAGTTCATGTACACAGGGCTCATAGTTCATGTACATGGTGCTCAGACTTCATGTACACAATGCTCATAGGCTATGCACACAGTACTTATAGTTCATGTACACAGTGCATAGATCATACACACAGCACTCATAGTTCATGTACACAGTGTATAGTTCATACACAAAGTACTCATAGTTCATGTACACAGTACATAGTTCATACACATAATGCTCATAGTTCATGTACACAGTGTATAGTTCATACACACAGTGCTCATAGTTCATGCACACAGTGCTCATAGTTCATGTGCATGGTGCTCATAGCTCATATACACAATGCTCATAAGCTATGTACACTGTGCTCATAGCTCATGTACATGGTGCTCATACTTCATGTCCATGGTCTTTGCCACTATTACCCATGCTTGTGTCTGCAATCCATATAGACTAACATTGGATTTTTGTATGGCTAGAGCAAACAATGGACACATCAAGGATACCCACAGCAGTCCTGGACTGCTGCACTGTATTAACATGGCCACTTTATTTACTACATCCTCAGTATCACACAGTTATCTTCCTTCTGTATGCTGGGTTGGCTATCAGGTCCACAAGTGTGCCCGTCAGACATCTTACAGTATCCAAGTAGCCACAGATTATAATGTGAATAAATTATGTGATTTCTTTGTAAGTCATACTGTATAGCTAACATGTAGTGTGTCACCTGGGGCAAGAAGTATGTTCTAATACATCAGCTGCAGCACACCTTTGATACAGATCTCTGCACAGATGTATTCTTGAAATGAGTTATGAAAATATATCTCCTTCCCATTCTTCATGCATATGAAGGGATATGGCATAATAAGCATGTCTGGACAACATTACCTTTTGGTAGCAATGCTCCTCTTTGCTGTCTGGACACATTTGGAATTTGGCCCTTTGGGCATTTGACAGTAGACTGAATTTCAAGAGTAACTTTGCTTGGTATGCAGCTCTGTCCCTCGCTCACAAGGTGTAAACTAAGATAGAGATTTATGGAGAAAGCTTTCGTGTTGCATGCAAATGTGGAAGCACATAAAACATTTCATTATGCAAATTTTCCTATACCTGATTGCATAAAACTGAAGTGGTAAGCTAATCCGTATGTTCATGCATTTTATGTTTTTTTACTAAGTTTATGACAAATGAGACCATTGAGAAACTCAGACACATCACCCCATACTGGTGAGAGAGTAGCAATGTCCCACATTAAGTAGATTTTCCCAATATATTCCGCATGGAAATTTGTGATCACCCATTCACTCATATAGATTGGTTTTAAGATTGCTAGGGAAGTACTCTGCTTGTTATGTAAATACATTTTATAACAGATATGTGGAATGCGTTGGGTTTCATAGGTTCATAGGTTGGTACTAGGCTATCGGCCCTAGGGCCTATACAAGCCTAGCCATAACAATTCCCTGGATATTTCTTCCAGTAATATTTACTTCCCTAGACCCCTGTCTAGCAGGGCAACTGACATGATCCCTGGGGTGAATTTCCTATCTCCCATCCAATCATCAAGGTTCCTTTTGAAGAGGGCCAAGGAGGCGCTCTGCTTGACATGTATGGGCAGTCTATTCCAGAGTTTGGGGAGTCTTTGCATCAGGAACCTATCCCTCCAGCATGTTTTGTTCATTGTGATGACAAGGTTTAGATCCCTGGAACATGTGGCTCTGAGGGATTGGGATTTCTTTAAGTGGAGCATGTCCAACAGCTCAGGGTTTGACATGGCCTTGTATGTTAAGCAGAGATCGCTTCTGAGTAGACAATATGCCACAGAGTATAGATGGAGTTTTTTAGACGGTCAGCATATGGCATCTGCTTTAGGCCTATGATTCTTTTAGTGAGGTATTTCTGCGGCCTTTCCAGCTGTTGCAGATGTCTTGTGAGGTACATACCAAACGAGGTGTTATACTCTATAATGGGTCTAATGAGGGATGAGTACAGTGGGACACTAACCTTGTTATTTCTGGATGAAAAGTCCTTAGTGATGAGGTGTGCCACATAGAAGGATTTCCTGACTGTTGTGGCAATATGATTATTGAAGGTGAGACCACTGTCCACCTGTGTCCCTAAGTCTCTCATCACACTTTCAATGTTTAGTGTACTGCCACTTATGTGGTAATTCTTGGGTACATGTTTTTTTCCAAAGGGGATAACTATACATTTCTTGGCATTAAGCTTGAGCCTATGGCTCTGGCACCAGGAATCTGTTTCTGTAAGGCCCTTTTGTAGAATATCCACATCATTTGGGGATTCAATAATGGCTCCCAGTTTGCAGTCATCTGTGAACGTTGTTAGCCAGAGTCCCTTATTGCTGGCCTGTGCTTCAGAGAAGTAGATGCCAAACAAGAGTGGTCCCAGGACTGAATCCTGAGGTACTCCACTTGTCACTTGTCACTTGTCTGGAGCTGGATTTGGAGTCGGCTACTTTTATAGTCTGGGTTCTGTCAGTAAGCCAGTTGGCAACCCATCGAGTGACATAGGGATTTATCCCCAGCTTAGTAAGTTTATCCATGATTCCAGAGTTTGGGATCATGTTGAAGGCCTTGGCTAGGTCCAGATAGGCTATGTGGACCACCTTACCCTCGTCCACAGCTCTGGAGACTGATTAGAAGAAGTCAATCAGGTTCAGGAGACACGATTGGCCCTTCACAAACCCAAACTGGGTGGGGTCCAGTGTTTGAAGGTTGCCAATGTCTTTGTTTATAAGTTCCATGATAATGCATTCCATGTCCTTGCAGATCAGGCTCGTCAGACTGATGGGACGGTAGTTCCCAGGATCCAAGGTGGATCCCCCCTTGTGGAGTGAGATAACTGTAGCTGTGCGCCACTCAGTGGGCACGAAGCCTGAGGTGAGGCTATGATTAAACATGGCACTTAGGTGAGGTGCCAGATTATTTTGTAGTTCATGTAGTACACAGCCCAGGATGTCATCTGGTCCCATGGATGCTGTATTCTTCGCTTTGGAGAGTGCAGTTTCTACCTGTGTGGCCGTGATTCCCAGAATTTGGCAATCTTTTGGTATTGAGATGCTCCCTTTAGGGGGTGAGAGGGGGGTGAAGTTGGTGCTAAATCAATTTGCCAGGATATTGGCAATATCCTTGGGATCAGTATATTTAATGCCATTCTGTTGTAGCCCAGAGCAGATCTGAGCATTGCCATTTAGATTCTTGACATAACTATAGAATGCCTTATGGTTGTCTTTGGAATCTTTGGCAATTTTATTTTCGTAACTAGCTTTTGAGGATTTTATGAGGGATCTCAGCTTCTTACTGAGGTGAGGGAGTTTTTTGTATCCTGGGATTTTCCTCTTTTCTGCAACAGTTTCTTCCTTCTGTTGTATAGTTTGTTTATAGCAGGAGACCACCAGATTGGCTTCCTTTTTTTGGAAGAGAGCATCTTGGTTCTATTTGGGATGGCACGAGTGGATGTGCTCGTACAGTGTCTTAGTGTAGGATTCAGCAGTCGAACTTTCACAGCCCGTCTGCATGGGTGTCATGAAGTTTGTCACTTCTGATTTCAGTAGCATGAAGTTGGCTTTGGACAAGTTTTTTACCGAGGTTTCCTTACTGGGGGTTGGGGGTGGGATGTGGATGTCAAGGGTGATTTGCTTATGGTCAGACCTGACCAATGAGGGCGTGACCACTGGTGTGGAGCATCTATCTCCCATGTTGGTAATGACCAGGTCTAGGATATTGGAGCCCCTTGTGGGACAATACCTTTCGCCACCTAGTGTTGTTAATGTGGTAGTACAGGTTTAAGTCTCAAGGTCAGGTGTTTGCTTTGCCATTGGTTTTATTTAGCTGATGAAGTTCAAAGCGTACTAGTTTGTTTGTTCATAGCATGGGAGGCAATGCAGAGATTACACAGGGTAGAACGGCAGGGCTTCTAGTCTATCAGAGCAGCAAAGGATATTGAGACCTGAGCTCTTTTTGGTGTGAAAACATTGAGATCTCTCAAGTCGGTTGATACTTTTAGTGTGGTACATAAAAAAGTGGGCATTATTTTCAATAACAGGGTGGATTTATTGGTAGAATAATTTCTTTTGAAATTGAGAGATACCATAGAGGATAAGTTGCACAAGGCAGAATTATTTGCTAATCCCCAAAGACATTGTTATTCAATGAAGAGTCTGTCAATATATGTACCCAATTCCCCGATGACTGTATCAGATTTAACAGGAATGCTATCGATATAGTAAGCTGTAGTAATGCTAGACTTACAAAAATAAACTAAATTACATTTCTTGGTGTTGAGGGTAAACCCATGATTAACACACCAAACATTTATTTGGTCTAGCTCTCACTGGAGAATTTGAATATCAGAATAGGATTTGATAACCACCTCTAGTTTGCAATCATCATGACAGAGAAGCATATACTACAAAGGAGGGGTCCCAGGAGACAGCCCTGTTGAATAATACAAGCAATGCCTTTCTGTCTAGAGCAAACACCCACAACCTTAGTGGTATGGGTTTGTCAGATCCTTAGTTACATATCCAGCAGACTATGTATGGGTAAATGCTGTGATGATAGAGCTTGTCAATAATCCCATCATAGAGGATGGTGTCAAAGGCCATAGTAAGAGCCAGGTAAGCAGTGTAGACTCCTTATGTCCTTTATCCATGATCTCAGTAGCCCTTTCAAAGATTTCAACCAGCTTGAGCAGTCATGATCTGCATTTTAGAAAGCCATACTAGTGTGTATTCAAGGATAAAGGCCCCAATTCCAAATGATTTGCTCTTAGTAAGTGACTACTTATACTGAGAGCAGGTATTTGTAATCTGGTCCTTAGTGTCACCTATATTGTTTTACAATCAGCTATAATATATTCTATAGCCTTTCAAATAATACTTATGAGACTAATAGAGCTGCAATTTCCAGGGTCAGTAGAGGTACCACCTTTATGCAAGAGCACCACAACCATTGTTTTCCACACTTTGTGGATATAATTAGTGGACAGACTCAGACTGAATACTTGATGGAGGGGTTTTGGTAAATTATTTATTTATTTATCTGTGTTTGCTTACCATGGTAGGCACTGATCAGCAATGGCTGTAATACAACTAGTTTAGATACACAAAAATAGGCATTGTTATACAATGTAAACAGTTACACATGAAACAGACACAGGTATACACAGTTGTAATATATACATGTTGAGTTATAATGCTTCTCTGCAAACATCCAGAGAAACTGTCAGAACCCATGAAACTTATATTTTTAATTTTCAAATATATAAAAGGACTTGCTTCAAAATGATTTTAGAAGGGGAGGTGCCTCTGACAGATGGAATGGTGGAAGGCATGAAGTTAGAAACAAATCTGTCCATAAGAATAGTATCAATGTTCTTAGGATCAGAAAATGGGATACCATCGTATATTAGTTTGGTACAGAGTTATCAGTTACTTCTCATTTGTTACTGCTACTGTTGCATTGTTGTTTTTGATTTTATCAATTAACGTTTACACATTATTGGTTTTATTCTTTTGGTCTTTTATAGTGCGGTTTGTTTTACTTTAAAGGTGTTTTTCTTGAGGTTTAAAAGATTGTGGTTAGGGCCAGAGAACAAGGATTATTTTCCATTCTCTAACTGCAAACAGATTATTCTAGGTGATTTGTGGGAGGAGCTGAGAGGTCGCATTTTTTACTTGGGTAAGCAGAACAGGAAAATGTAATCTTTTGGAATTGCTGATGATCTGCAACTGTTGGCATTGTGTGACTATTTTTTCCACCCACTAACCATCACCATGTTGTCCTTTTAACATCAGCGGCTCTTGAGTACCCATCCCTTCTATACATTTGAGTTTGGAAGCTCCTACCAGTTTTTTCCAATCTGTCCATACTAGTGAGCCCTAGAAGACCAGGCCCTTAGAGTATGAAAGCTTCAGTTATCCCTTTTTTTATATCTTCCTTCTCACTTAATGTACACTGCAATACTTAAAGTACTAATGCCTTTTTTCCATCTTGCTTTTAGTACTTGCAAATCTGGGGCCAGGCTACTGATCACTTGTAGCCTTTCTTATGAATCTTCTTGGGATTAATGCTTTGTTTTGTTTCTTATGAGAGGCAGTAGAGGGAAATTATTTTCTATTCTCCCTAGAAACTACTGATTACTGGAAGGCCTGAAACATGGTTACTAGCTGTCAGCTATAGATTAGTGCTACTGTTTTGCTCCAAGTGACAGAAAACACACATGGATATTGATTCTGCACTGTCTATGATAAGGCAGTGTGAACAGGACTGCTCTGACTGGCCTAGTTGCAATTTTGGTGGAACCCTCTTCAGTTTTAACTTTGGATTGCAGTACAGACAGTGGCCTTGAGTAGTATCCTGCCTTCACCAAGAATGATTCTTAAATTCCAAGACGAGGTAATTGGCTTTAACAATGGCTAAGTAGTTGGAGTCATTCTAAGGGGATCCACTATTTGTCAGTTTGGGGTGGGATGTTAAATAAGACTTCCTGTTTCACTAGGAATGGCTTATACTTCACATGCAAGGGTTTCCACATGCTGGCAACAGCCTTTGTTGCTGCAACAGTGCCTTACTTCAGGCAGAGATTCCCTTACTGCACATTCTGACATAGCAAGCTCTAACTCAACTTTAGGAAACCATCATGATGGCACTACTTGTTGCTAGCAGTCTACATGGAAGCATTCCAGAACTTGGGTCTCTTCTTCAACCTGAACACATCCTTGTCTCTGAAGCTGATGAGACAATGTTTCACTGTAATGACAGCACACCCTCTATAGTAAGGGTTAGTGCCTATCATGATGGCAGCACTAACTCTATATCAGGGTTTAGTGCCTATCATGATGACAGCACTCCCTCTATATCAAGGTTTAGTGCCTATCATGATGACAGCACTCCCTCTATATCAAGGATTAGTGCCTACCATGATGACAGCACTCCCTCTATATCAGGGTTTAGTGCCTATCATGATGACAGCACTCCCTCTATATCAAGGTTTAGTGCCTATCATGATGACAGCACTCCCTCTATATTAAGGTTTGGTGCCTACCATGATGACATCACTCCCTCTATATTAAGGTTTAGTGCCTATCATGATGACAGCACTCCCTCTATATTAAGGTTTAGTGCCTATCATGATGACAGCACTCTCTCTATATTAAGGTTTATTGCCTATCATGATGACAGCACCCCTCTATATTAAGGTTTAGTGCCTATCATGATGACAGCACTCCCTCTATATCAGGGTTTAGTGCCTATCATGATGACAGCACTCCCTCTATATCAGGGTTTAGTGCCTATCATGCATTCAGACCCTTGGATAACTGAAGGGAAATATCTGTATTTGTCAGAAACAGCATAAAATTCCCCATAACAACATGCTATCTTGCTGAACTGGTACGTTACAATATATTCCTACTTTTACAGACATAGGAGTAGATAAGCTTACCTTTGGAAATAAAAAAATCTAGAAATCTAAAAAACATCTTATGTTATAAGAAACAGGAGTAGTATATAAACGCAGCATATATATCCAAGTATGGAACCCAAAATTGCAACAATTGTCAATACTGTAGGTGTGTCTACAGAAACAACTCTTAAGCTTCCAGTTAGTCTAAAACCATTCCATCTTAGATGCCATGGGACATGTAATACTAAAAACATAATACACATGGCAACATGCCTGAACTGTAGTGCCTTCTATATAGGAAAGACAAATAGAAAGTTCAAAGATAGAATTTGCGCGCATATATCTGACATACAAAGGCAGCTAGACACAGATGCATTATACAGGCATATTAAACAGACACATCTCACAAATTTTGATTTTTATTTTACAAAATATACAGGAAAGCTTAAGAGGTGATGACCTGAAGAACCACACAGAAATTATTGAAAATAAGTGGATAATACATTTTAAAGCACACTGTCCAACTGGTCTCAATGAAAGTGTGACAATAAAGCCAGTTCTGAAAGATAAACAAAATTAAATTAAATAATTTTAATATACAGATAGATGTACAAGTTTAACATATGGTTTTTAGTTACATGCAGATATTTGTATTTTTTAGTATCCTTAGTATGTGTACAGTATTGATCTAGCTATTGGTCTGTTTTGTGTGTTACTTCTTTAAAGGTGAAGTCACATGACCTTTTCCTTTTTATATTTTAAGACATGTTTAAATCAGCTATTTGCCTGAAGAAGCCTGTTTTGGTGAAAGTCTAGTACTAGCAAGCTATAATAAATTTCCTGCTGTTAAAGTATCAAGTGTCGTGTTGCCGGTTTACTTTACACTTTGCTTTATTTTACTCGATTTCTTAGTACACCGCCTTTATCTACATGACGGAGTTATTTTATAATTGATGTCCTTCAAATACTCAGTAGTTGTGCTACATTCAGGGGAGTAGTCAAGCACTGCAGCCACATGCTGGCGGGTATTCCACATAACATCTACTCAAGGACACAGGTCACATACCTGATGGTCTGCTTCTAGGGTGTGATGTCAATGGGTCTATGTTAAATCATCGAATGCTTAAAAAAGTGAATGATGATTTATCGAACCCATGTAAGCAAAAGCTTATAATCTCGAACACTTAGAACAGTGATTTTTTTGCCAAGAGAAAAAAAATCGCTGTTCCACAAAAAAAAAAATTAAAACATTACATAAAGTGGGGGGCTGTGCCCCCCACACCAACCCTGCTTAAATATACCAACTCAGAGATTGCACTATAGTCATGAAAACAGAAAAGTAATGGAAGCGGCCAAGCGATTTCTTTCCCAGGGAAAGAATTTGCTTACATGCTGTTTCTCTATTTTGTCTTTTCGTGCTTTCAAGTTCGATCAAGATGCATTCAAAAGAATGCGTCTTCGATCATTTAATAGGAACCTGATGTCTACATTATCCTTGGGTCGTGCATTTGTTTTCATACCATAACAAATCTCCCCATGTTTTTGTTTCATTGCATGTGTTGTCATGACTGTGGCAGCAGTCTGTAGTATATGTTGATACTGTTTGTATTATACTAATATCACAGTTGGAGTCAGTGATTGCCCACAATCTGTAGTCCTTCAGACAGCTGGTTGGACACAGGATGTGTATCATTTGTGATGCCTGTGACTTAAATATTGGGCAGGAAAGGGCCTAGCAGACAGTCCTGATGTATGGACTTGATCACTGGATCTGAGAGATAGGTCACTTCACTAATTTCAATATCTGTAGATGCCACGTATTTGATCCACTGGTCTACCCACTTGGTGATATAGCATTTCTGGTCACATCTGGCAGTGTTGAGTGAATACCTCAGTGTGGATTTGTGTCAGATGACTTGGCATGGGCAAGTTCCACAGGATGATAGTCTTGTTATCATGCATGCCCTCGATTACCTCTTTGAGGACACCTAACAGATGTAACAGACATGGATGTCGCATTAACAACTCACACAGGTCTGTTGCACACAGCTTGGATATTACTAGTGGCCATTTAGAAAAGGTCCATGATAACATGTTGATTTACCTCACAGATAAAGAGAGTCAGAATGTGTCTATACATGCATGCATCGGGTTCTGCCCCCCAACTCGGATGGCTGCATGTTGATTTACACCCTTCTACGGGAACATAGTCCATGTGGAAGGTGTGTTGAAGTGTGTATTCAACCATGTCATGAAGGTGTATGTGCTGAGTCATGCTATAGGTCATCTGTGATGTTGTTATAGCCCATTGATTCTGTGTTATAGGCCTGGATGAAGTTAAGATAGTGCATACTGCCTACCTTGATCTGGTCTAGGGTTTTGACACAATCCCCCACTCAAGTATCATTGAGAAACCTTTCCAGTTGGGGATTAAGCCTTATGGCACTAGATGGTTAACCAATTGGCTCACCAATAGAACATATACTTTGAAAGGCGAAACATCCTCTACTAGTAGAGCTGTCACCAGTGGTGTACGCCAGAGATCTGTGCTTGGCCCTTTACTGTTTGTAATGTATTTTTCAAAAGTCCAGGCTAAAGTATGAAGCCTTTAGCTTACCAAGTTTGCTGATTCTTGCATATTGGGTGCAATCACTGAGTCCACCAGTGTTGATAACACACTATAGGAGGAGCTAACACAGACAAATGATTGGTGCCAAAGCAACAAAAAACAATGTGTGTTTATTTTGGCCTTCTACAAAGTGAAATTCTCTGCTAATTAAAGCATTGACAACACTTCCCTTATGCTGAAACCCAGTGGTGCAACACCTGGGAACACAAGTAGGTAGCAATCTGAATTTCGAGCACCAAGTGTCTACAGTGATATGGAAAGGCTATATTGTGTACTTCATAAGTCAGGTCATCGTATTCAAATCTACAGATTATATCACAGCACTGTGCTCAAACCTCATCAGAATACTAATCGAGTGCAATGCTCCCTTTTGCATGAGGTGACTTGCGCCTGCCCTGCAGTCCAACCTCTGACCCTGCCCTGGTGGAAAAATGCACATCCACAAATCAGCTATAGCTGATGACACAGCAGAGTCTGTTGAGTAGAAAATGTTAATAGCAGTGTCTCACATAATGGTGTAAAATGCACTCTGTAATGTCAAGCAAGGACACAAACACCCCCCCAGTTGACTGCAGTGAGAACAGAACCCCTACCTATCTAAGTCCACCAACTAAAGAATCCTGTATTTAAGGCAAGTGCCACAGCTCAAGTCTGATTTAGATAGTGTCAGACAACACTTTATAGTAGATGACATCAGCAGAGTCTGGTGAGGAGAAAATGCTAATAGCAGTGTCCCACATGCTGGTGTAAAATTCACTCTGTTATAAAAGTAAGAGCACCAAAACATACACCAGTTACCTGTAGTGAGAACAGAACCTCTGCCTATCTAAGCACACAGACTAGAGAACTCTGCATTTAAGGCAAATGCCACACCTCAAAGTGTCAGACAGCACTTTATATTGGATGACATCAACAGATTCTGGAGAGGAGAAAATGTTAATAGCAGTGTCCAACCTGCTGGTGTAAAATGCACTCTGTAATGTCAAGCAAGGTCACAAACACACACAAACACACCCCAATTTCCTGCAGTGAGAACAGAACCCCTGCCTAAGTACACTAACTACAGAACACCATATTTTATTCAAGTAGAATAGCACAAGTCTGACTTTTATAAGGCTGCAGGATAACTTATAGTGGATGACATCAGCAGTGGATGTTGCAGAGAAGATTTTGGGAGGCCTGCATGAAATGGATGTGTAGGCATGTTCAGCTGTGAAGATAGTTCTAATTCTGCATGTTACCAGATTGATGGCATGGTAAATCACACAATCTTTGTTATTAAGTTATGTAGTGCAGTTCATATATTTGTCAACAAGTACTGAAAGACCATGGTTGTAGTCCATGGGGGGAGGTAACACATGGCTTCACTGCAAATATCTGACATATTCTTAGATAGGTGGTTAATTTTGTTATGTTTCCACATGTAGTTTCATGGTATGAAGACTAAATGGGCAATAAACAGCATTAATATCTGTTAATATTGGTGTGGCATAGCGCAGCAGCAAACATCAGGTTTGCGAGATGGCAGGAAAAGTGTTTGTGCATGCGAGATACATGTTTCCACTACTTCCCATGTTTGCTCATAGATAAGCAGTACACAATTGCAGAGCCCATTGTTAAAATTCTTAGAGTTAGTATTAAGTGTATGAAACACACCTGCTGCATAGCTGACTCTGTGGCAGCAGGTGTAAATGTACTGATCTGATACATTTCTTTTTGAGCACAGATGATACTGGGTTTGACTCCAGGTGTATCTAATAGTTTTAAATAAACAGTGATAATGTGATGACATATTATTTTTGTAATACATGCAGCATGTATTACCGTGTGTTGACCTAGGGTAATGAGGTTAAACAGCATTGCACAAAGGCAACTTCAGCACTGTAAAGCTTTTCACTGTTGCTTGGCATTGGTGCACAATGACAAACTTTGCAGAAACATAGAGATCAAAAAGTGAAGGAACCCACTGCTTTTCTGGTACTTACATGTGTTGTGTGTGATTCTATTTTTTGACCAGATTATAGATGTTAAAATGGTGTAGATATGAAAGTCGTGAAATGGGGATCAAGCAGAGGGAAGGACAAAGGGAAAGAAATGCAGGAATGTGCAGGATGGAGATAGGAAAGAATTATAGCCATCCATTTCTTTAATAGTGTAAACTGAAAATATGTACAGAATATTAACTGAATTTGGACTGTCATTTACAGAAAGTGGGGTGACAACAACACAATCATGTTGTATAGCCAATTGGACCAAATCAAGTGTGCCAAGAAGATACATGTGTGAAATGGAGAGCTATGTATGGGACAATATTTTTTTGGTGGGACAGGTGTCCACTTTTTTTTTTTTTAATTCAGTAAGAGAAGAATTCTAGGTAAGGGATGTTGGTATTCCTGGGTCAAGTAAGTTGGGTAGGTGAGAAAGCAAATGCAAACAAAGACAAACAAGACAAGACATGGGGATGGTGAGGGACACAAACGTTTGGGGTGAGTGAGGGGACAACCCAGGCTCATGTCCATCAAACATGGAGACACTGAGAATCTAGTCCTCACCCACTGGACTATCATGTCCCCTTACTCCACTGGGTGCTGGAATGCTTGACATCTCCTCCTATGTACCATGAGGAAGAGCAGCCTCTCCATCCAGCATAGGTATACACCACTGATGCGGTGCACAACCCTACTCACCAACCCTGGCATTGCCTGGTCAATGATGAAATCCCCACCTCTGCCACTACTTTTCCAGTGTACTAAGGCACCAGCTGCCAGAGCAGTACTATCTGAGGGCACAGGTAGTGCAGGGACAGCAGAGATAGTACTGCCTGGTTGGGTCCCAGATGTGCTGGGTATTGGTGTTGGAGCTGGTGGAGCAGGGGTAGGCCGATGCACTGGGGCTGGTCTACCTCACTGTGTTGTGAAGCATTTAGTGATTTGTTACAGATGGATAACATGGAGACATTTTGATGACACATAATAGAAAATAAAAAAAAGAGAGGTAAGGGTTGGAGTGAGAGAAAAAAAGAGATAAAATTATTACCATCATATGTGACATGCAATACACTACTACAATTATACAACTATTTTATCTGAACTATTATATTTAATTATATGTCCTATCAACTAGAAACTATAGTTATGAATTGCTTAAAGTAACCCTTGCACTGTGCATATATTGCACTTATCCTTGGTCCAAGTATACTGATTATAGTTAACAGTGAGGCATTCATTACAGTTTAATTTAAGTAATATTATGAAGGAAATGCAGTAGTATAATTGCTGCTCCTTGTATTTGAACCACACACCTCAGACTATAGTCTTACACTTGTCTCCTAAAGTTGGTTTGTGCTACAGACTTGTGCATGCATACTTACGTTTAGAGTTAGAATATGCATACTCACTTTGCTACTACTGCATAGAATACCAAAAACTAATATCATTAACTTTTAAACCTAAAATAATACTTCTGTTGTGTAGAATACATGCCACTTGCTTCCCTCAATCTCTCCAGATGTTCAGCATGTGCCTGATGATTCAATATTGTGTCAGTATTAGCTGTGAAAAGCAAAGAAAAGAACAGAAGACCATTATGTATACCAGTCTTGCCTATATTTAGCTTTAGATGTATTAAAACATTCTCTTTATAACCATACTTACAAAAATGTGGGATGTCACCAGTTTGAAATGCATTCAACCACTGGTTGAGGGCATCCCTCTTGTACCTTTGTAGGTCATTAAATTGGTGCCTACACTATTCTCCAGTGTGTGGCATGCTACCTGCACTGGATACAGCTTTAGCCAAAGTACTCCAAGCCTAAGACTTGTACTGGGATCCAGAATAGTCCCCCTGCAGAAGCCTTTGGCTGTGGTGCTTGACAATGAGACCAGTAAATATCCTGGACTCATCAACATCCCACCTCTGTGCCCTAATCTGGGCACCTTCTCCTCTAAAACCGGATATGTCTGATACCAAACATAGAGCAATAACAACTAATGATTTACCATCAGTTCCTTTTATCACATTTACTGGTAGTGTGCAAACCTGAGAAACTATGCCAGCCATGTTTGTGTGATGTTAAGTGGAGTGCAATGTTGCCAAGCAAGGAGGAAAGCAGTTTTTGAAACTTAAAGGTTAATCTGACACTTGACAGTCATTTGAGTGTTTTTTGCTGCTGTTGATTGGAAAAAAATGTTTAAAATTGGAAGGCAAGGGTGAGGTGAGTTAACTTTGCAGACATGCATTGGGGGCATAGATTTCATGACCTGACACATTTTTGGTTTTGCTTTATACACTGATAAATTTCATTTTAAAGTGTTGGTTCAAACCCATGCATAAGGGGCAAAATGCTTTCTTCCACAGCACTGATTTGCCATCTTTGCCACAGAAGTATTGCTCAGGCACAGTCATGAATCATTCATAAATAAAGCTGACAATTCAAGGCATGAACCCAACATGTGTGTGACCTGATAAGGTTCTTATATATAGTTTCAGTTGTTTATATATCTCATTTAAGTGCGAAGGGCATGCAAATAAAGATAGCAAAATTATACTTACAGATATATAGTAAACAGTATACATTAAGTTGCACATTTAAAAGCACAATAAGAGTGTCTTATCAGAAATGTAGTAGACAGTTTACCCTCAGTCAAACAACTGAAAATACAGTAAGGGTGGCTTATTCCTCATACATATAATTCATCTAAGTTTCACTGTCTAAAGTGTTATAAGTGATATTGAATATAAGGGGATATGGAACAACAGTAACAATGCATGGAATGTCCTGTATTAGAACCCATGATCATGTGTATGGCAGCCCTAAACTTACACCTATTGCCACAAAAATGTTGAAATAACACTTATATATTTCTCTGTTCATTGCCATAAACTGGACTGTCACAACTTTAAAAATATGTTGCACTCCCTATATTAGAGCCCAGGACCTTCTGCATTACAGCCCTATACTTTCACCTGCTGATACAGGAGTAGTTACATGACAAGTCTGTCACTTAGATTGTTTGCGTGGTGCCCAACAGAATTAATTGAATATATCTGTTTTTAATTATTGACTCTCTGCATCATGTCTGTAGGTGTTTGATGGCTGCACCTGCTGGGAAACCTTGCTAACCACCATTTCCCGTGTTTGCACTATGCGGTGCATAACATAAACACTGCAAATTAAAAAAGGGAAAAGTAGTTGAAATGAAGAAAAGCAATCTATGAAATAAACACTGCAATATGTTTGTTGGTACAAATGAAATACTTTTACACAGGTCTGGATTTGAACTCTCACTCCAATGACCCTTCAGAACACAGTAAGGGTGTCTTATCCCTTTCTGCTACACCAACACCTTTGCTGCAAGGAACTGAAATCATTATACATAAAACCAAATACAACACCTTCCACAGTGCTAACAAGCCATATGACAGTTATTTGTACATGTAGTAATTTCAGACGTAGTGCACTGAGTGATCATACAACCATTTATGACTATTGTTTGCAAAAATGCAGCTCTGTCTTATCTTTCTTTCTTTCTTGCTCATTCTTGTCTTATCTGAGCAGTAATCTGAGACATGCAGTCTGTAAGGCATTCTATATCACTGTCCTTAAAATGTGTGAAGATATTAAATGACAATAATATACAGTTGTCAACAAATGAAGGGGAAGTTGGATGTTAATGAAAAGAAACTGTGAATTGTGTGGTTCTTACTTACATTTTAAACCTTGATAAAATTACTGCTACAGTTTGTAAGTCTAAACTAGCTGACACACCCACTGCCACTGGCGTTGTGTTTTTCTTCTCCTTACCAGTAATCACAGTTGTAATCCATTAGCAACAAACACTGAGGGAGTGGCTGCATTATGTTTACATTTGCTGTGTGGAGTCAAGTATTTTGGATTCAGCAATTCTAATAAGGTCACACCTCATTTGCATCTTCACCATGCTCACAGCCCTGTATCTACCCCATAAAAAGACAACTGTGTAACTAGTGAACCTGAAGGTGAGGAGACTTGTTTATGTGGAGAACACACAGAAGAAGCTATTACTTTGGGATATAGCTACACAGAAGGCTACTGACCTTTAGAAGGCATGCTTGCAGTTTTAAGCTATATACTGCATATGCTGAAATGTCATTAAGAAAAATCTGTTAATATATATATATATATATATATATATATATATATATATATATATATATATATAAGCAAAGGCTACTTTTATCTGTATGCATTACTTATGCATTACTTAGAAGTGTACTGAAGCATGGGCATGTTTATCAGGGCATTTCACTTTTTCAGATGCACAGCTTTATTAACTGTCATCAGAAGTACTAATGTTACAACATTTTTTCTGTGTACACTTTTCTATTGTTATTTCCATGAAACAGTAAATGTCCTATATTGTCAATGACACAGGGGTGGTAGCCTTCTAGGATGAACCATACACACCTCTAGGGGAGTTCTGCCCACAGGTAGACATGATTGATAATAGCTTTAAAATTGAATGTTCTGTGCTAAATCTGTAGACATGTTTCAGGTAGAGTTCAATTGATAGCACTTTTAGCATTTCACTGATGGTTTGTTAGGAAAGTGTGTCATTTACCTGTTCTCTTGAGGGTGGGGGAGAAAAATTGCATTTCTATTTTGGCACAAATAAGGATATGTTGATACTGTTACTCTCCTTGTTTTGCATCCATCATTGCTTTGTGCGTGAATGTAATATATTTTTATTTTTATTTTACATTTGTTTACCGGGAAAGTCCAACTGGAACGAGGTTCATTTACAGCAGAGGCCCAGGGAGAAAAGCTCAAGAACAACATAATTACAAAAAAAAACCAATTCTGTACAGAGGTATATATACAATCAAAGAGATATATCAAACAATAGTTTGTTCTAGGCAAGCTTAGCTTATACATAGTAGACCCTGGATGCCAGTGTTGGTAGAACAAAAACACACAGTGAGTGATGTTACAACTACACAATTCATGTTTTTATATTTTGTCTGTTTTATGTTTCTCTAGTGGGTAATAGTGAAATGCTACCTTTTATATTTTATCTGGAAACAGGACTTTTTTTAGTTATGTGATACGTATGTGCATTATCCTTCTGTTGTGTTTTAGGTCACCTAGGACGATGTCACCCAGGTGTCTCAATCTCCAAACCCCCCTTCAGTGATCCTGAGAATCAGAATCATTGTGGAAGCTTTTAGGCAACATGGTGCTTTTCTGCTTGAGAAGAGACATGGAGATATGTCAGGCAGAATGCAAATTTGGCAATAGATAGTTACTGATGTGAATGTAGTCGGTAGCCACAGCAGGAGATATGACCAGGTGTGCCATAGGGCCACTGACATATTCTCATATGGAGGAGGGCAGCTGTGGTGGCCCATGATTGGTTGGATACTGGGGGGGTGGGCTGCTACAGAGCCACACTAACAGTAAATGGAGAGTTTCTGTCCATTGTCAGGGATCCAGACATCTCCCAGCAAAGTGTAGATCAGCATGTTTTTGATATTGGTGCTACTGTTTCAGGGACAACAAGTATGTACCAGGAGGAGCTTCCTGGTAAACTTATGTATGTCAATTGTTAAATACTCTTGTAGAGTAAAATATTGACACAATACTTTAGTTCCATTTAAAAATAAATTTATTTGTGGGGGTGGAATTGTAGATTGTTACAGTTAACAACACATTCTGATGGATTACACATGGGCTTATGTTGGATTTGTCATCCACATTCTTGTTGAAAGTATAGTTAATGGACACATAAAGGGCAAAAATATTTAACCCCCTGTGTTACAGTTAATTGTGATGATACTGTCCTTAACTTTTGCTTAACTTATTCCAGGACGATCATCCCATGGGAAGCATAGCATCAAATGCACATGGTAAGCCAAATATCTTCTTTGTCAGTAGTGATGAGCAGGTCAAGGAAATATATAATTTTTATCCATATGTGTGATGTGGGTGCCAAGACTGTTGCGTGTATTGCTCTACTGTCTGTAGTAATGGCACCATTGTTAATTTGTTAACATACATTTGACTATAGCAGTGTAGCTATTAATTTTTTCCTGCATTTATCGCTTATTATCACAGATGATCCTGACAGTGGAGGTTTGGGATGCGTATCACCTGATATCAGAGTATCAGAAGACTGTGATGATGATCATGGCCAAACAGAGGCATGGTCTGGGGTGCAGAGGTTGAATCTGATGAAGAGGTTGACATTCAGCCATCCTCTGTAATTCAATCGGACATAGCCATTAGGCCTATGCCAACACATTCCAGTGAGGCCTCAGATATTGAACAGGTGGAGGGTGAGACACTTGATCAGGGAAGTGTGGTTACTGTGCCTTCAGTGCCTGTTGACTCTGGCTATAGCCAAAGTGTGGGTGAGGTGCCATGCAGAAGGGTTATTAGGGGTGTTCAGAGGAGGCCTGCTGTCCATCCTCCACCTGATCTAGGTGTGTCTTTCTGTGTCACTCGACGTATGTTTAGGGCCATCATAGAGGCACAGGTATGTTCCCATAGATCCTCCAGAGAAATGCTTAGGGTTGTAGATGTGGCACAAGCTGACTGCCTCCACAGTGTTGTCAATTCAATGAATCGGATGAATGACATGTTGGAATGGGCAGTATCTGTAATGGAATGTCTGCTGGGAGGGAGAAGGCATCCTCATGGACATAGGTCAACCACATGATGTGCTGTTAACTGATGTGGCCATGCCCAATCATGTTCCCATAGTGGCACCACTTCCACTGCTCCATCATTGGTTGAGGTGTCCACACCCAGACGTGGCAGGCCATGGAGTTGTGGTCCTGGGCATCCTCATGATGAAAGCTCCTCCAGCAGACATCAGTCATGTTCAGATAACAACAGTGCATCTGACCATGGTGTGGACATGCTAGTGCAACTCCTGGCAGAGCCAGTTCTCTTGGTCAGATACAACAAAAATAAACTGCCACCTCTACCATGCATGGCTCACACCTGTCTGACTTACCAAGATGTAGAGCTAGCACATAGCTTGGCTGCATTCATGCAGACACTCACACACTAGTTTCACCTGGAGGACCCATACAGACACAGACACAACAGTTACATGGTTCAGCCATGAAGCTTAAAGCTCATTTTGTCTCACTGGTTGTTTGTTCCTTTATCCAAATGTTTGCCTGCTTCTCTTTCTCACTCACACACACTCATCGACCTTTTGTGTCAGCCTAGGTCTCCTGCCCCACCTCCCAACAACACTCTGTGCAAGTGATGTTAATTGTGCCATATCCTTGTTTTCTATATTTTGGATTCCAGGATACATAACATTTGTGTCTGATGCTCAGGCTGCACAGCTGATGTAGTGCTTAGTAAATGCATTTGTGTTGTTGTTTTGCTAATTGTACTTTTGACATATTTTGGTCTTAGAAAGTTAAACAGTTGGTAAAATCACACATTTTTTGCATCGGTATTGTTAATGATCTTGTTGTGAGGGCTATACAGCCTGAAACTGAAATGTGTCTCATTACTTTCTAACTTCTCTCTTTAATGTTTTTCCAGTACAAAAGTATGGTGCTAAACTGAGGATATTCGGTGAACATCAGTACTTTCGAGAGATATGAATGTGTGAATCTGTGATGCCTGAGGCCTACTTCTTGATATAGGACACATACAGTCACATAGGTGTCTGCTGTCAGGTGTCACAGTCCTTTCTATACAAATCACCAACATTTTGATTGCTTACATTACCAAGTAACAACATGCAAGGATATGCCATTCATTCGTATTATTACACAATACACTCCAAGTTCAACACTTACCTTGTGAATCCAGCAGTTGCAACAGTTTTAGTTCAGGGATGACTCTGTCATATGCTAGCAGTACCCAGCCATTACATGGGTAGGTAAAGGTTGTAAACATTGCCTGGCATTAATGTTACTATAAGTATGTGCATAGGATGAAGGCTTTAGCCCATTAGGTGGTGAATGAATGTGCTATGCATTGCCTTTTAGCCACTGTGAGGGCATATTGAGCATGTCTATGCCTGCCTACACCCAAAGCAGCTGCTGGTTTCCCATCTGACTCTTCACCTGTATATGGCTGTGGTGAACTTGCCATTGATGGTGAGATGTGTGCCCCTTTCCCTTGTTGATCCTGCTGAAGCTGTTTTCTCAGGGTGATGTTGTGTTGCATGGCACATATGGTGAAAAATTCAATACGTGTACATAGATTGTACTGCAGAGCTCACCCAGATGTATGTAAGCCCTGGAACTGCAACTTCAGCAGCCTAAACACTCGCTCTATGATATTTCTGGTTTGAACGTGTGCCTCGTTATGGCATTCTTCAGTGGATATGTATGCATTTCTGATGGGCGTCATCAGCCATGGTTCCAGTGCATAATCTGCATCCTATCTCTGTGGCAGTGCTCTGAGTCCTAACAATGTCATGGCACATTTCCTACTGGGCAGTCAATGCTTCCTGGGGTAGTTGAAACAAACTCCTGTGACTGACTCCCTCCTGTGGAAACTGCTACTTCTAAATGTCTGTCATCATCATCATGAAAATGTTAGTCTAGGTTTGGAGATACTGATTTTGACGTGCATGGTTGTTCCTCCTGTACAAAGGTGATGGCAGTGTCATCATGTGCATGACTTTGCGATACATTGTCACTTTCTGCAGAGTTACTAACATGTTGTGGTGTCTGAAATCCTGCATTAAACTGGGGGACTACCTGCTACTTTCCTCAAGCTGCCTCATACATGTAATGATATCATCATCATAATCATCATCATCATGCCCAACACCTCTTCCTCTGTCGATATCACCCACATTTATTGGTATAGTGGAATTGTTTGTTTATGATGATGACACTGTAAAAAGATTTGAAAACATCAGCAATAATGAAATAGATTAAAGCACTGTATGCGCTTTTGTCTAATATTAGACTTCAGACTGAATGAAAGAAATAAAAACAGCTTATACATACACAACATAGATTATTTGCATAATTAATACCATTTGTAAAAACACTGCAGTGTGTAGTGGTACACCTACATTTTTAGTATTAGATGTGGTGTCTGATTTTTATACGAGATTAGAAGCAGAGGAAGAGTTAGACTGGAGGGAGTACTGCTGGATATTTAAATTAGACTCAATGATAAGGAGAATTTTAAGATATATTTATAAAGAAAGAAATTTAAGTATTAAAGCAGGAATTGCTGCTCTTTAACTCTTGATTATATAATGCACAGATGACAGCACTTACTGGGTGAATTTTTGTATGAAGTATTAAAGGTGCTGAAGATCACTGAATCTTTTGGTTGTTGGTGGAGTTTTGTTTTTTGACACCGTACCAGTCCATTTTGTATTTTACACTACTGTATGCTTATAAAGTGGAGAGTAGGGCACTTACCATGCACATTGTTTTCATTGCCATTCTGTACTGATGTACAAGGTTCACCTACTAATTGTTAATTGTCATGAGTTTATTATGATCACTCCTTGTCAGCATGCAATTTTCTCTATAAATAAATACATGCTACTGTTTTCAAACCAACCTTCATGAGCCGATGACTGTTGCTGCTGCAGACAGTGGCAATACCCAGTGTCCACACTGCCTCTGATTTATGCCTGTGCCACCATCTTCTGTGCCATAGTCACCCCCATAAATGGATATAAGGTATTCCACATCTGGTTTTAACTGAATAATTATCAGACAGACCCCCTCCTGTAGTGGTACAGGAAATTGCATTCTACCTGGCCTTGCTTCTAGCAGGTCCTACCATATAATTTGCCCTCTTCTTGCATGATGCTAATGCTCAGTTTCTGCCACCCACTGCATTCAAGACAAGAAGTACTTAATTCCAGGCTTTGCTCCTCTCTGCTTGTTTGGGCCCCCCATTACCAAATATAAGTTTCCTATATGTCCTAAGGGTTGACATGAGGATACAATTTTTCTCATGGACAAAGTCATCCTTTCTTTGCTTTGATTCCTTATTTTCTATCATTACTGCATCTTGAAAAAAGGGCCATAGTCAAATAGTGAAAAGTTTTTGATGTAATCAACTTTTAAATTACAAAAGTGTGCTTAAAACGCTCTTAGAAAAATGTTAACTAACACAAACCACATAATTATATATAGACATCTTAGTCTAACCAAGAAAATGTTCAATATCTTACTTGCAGTGCATTCAGGTCATTAAAGCAGTCAGTGTTATGATCCAAGTCATCCTTTCCCTACCCCCTACCATTGTAATGTATTAATAATACTGCCATTTTTATTCATCACTGTCACTCAAAAATCTTTGAGTAAAGACACATGTATGTTACTAGAAAGGCTCACCCAGACTTCGCTACACTTTGCCGTGAGGGAAAGGTTAGTTTGCTTTTTATTTGTTGTATTACTTTATTTCCTTTTTCTGTTTTAAATACTGTGATTTGTTTTATTTACCTTGTGTTTTACTTGTATTCTGTTTTTAACTGCATATTAAAACTTGAAAAGAGACCATAGCTCTGTCTCTTGTGAGTCAGGCAGAAATTAGTACAGGTCAACAGAACAGGTCAGTTAAGGTTAATCATCTGTGAACTGAGGGGGTGGAGCTAGGAACTAAACTTTCTATTTAAGGGGTAAAATAAAACATTTCAGAGCTTTACTAGAAAGGCTCACGCAGACTCTGCTACATTTTGCTGTGAGGGAAAGGTTAGTTTGCTTTTTATTTGTTGTATTACTTTATTGCCTTTTTCTATTTTGAATACTGTGATTTGTTTTATTTACCTTGTGTTTTATTTGTATTCTGCTTTTAACTGCATATTAAAACTTGAAAAGAGACCACAGCTCTGTCTCTTGTGAGTCAGGGGGAAATGTTTTCCTCACCCTCCTACCTGGTTACTGTAGTGTTCTTAAACATCACTGTCTTTCTAGTTGCCTTCCCCTTATGTTAATTTGACCATATATCTAATTTCTTCTCTGTTTTTACTGGCTTGTGTGAGTAAACACAAAATTATCATTTTGTGAAATCACTCCCCTTCAACTATTTAAATTTATTGGCCATCCTACTGTATTCCATAGTTCCAGAATACAAAAGTGACCACCCCCTTTCAATCTATCTTGCTGTTTTAAAAATAGTCACTCTCCACTAAAACTTAACTTTTTAGACAGGTAAAACTTAAGTCACCTCCTTTCACATCTAACTCCTCTAGTGTAAACTGCAGTATTTAGGATAAACCATTTTTTATCTTACCTTTAAGCATCCCTGTGACTAGCACCTGCTTTAAAACCTGCTGGAAAGCAGTAGGAAGTCAAACTGATACAAGCACTCAACTCTCCTTGTTAATAAGGAGAAATTAATTGTAGGCACTAAACAGCCTTTAATTGCAAACAACCTTGTTAGGGTAAGGAAAAACAGCTCTTGTACTTTACAAAAAAAAGCACCAAACCAGGCATGTCCAAGGGTCAGCTTCCGGTGATTTCTCCTGTCCACCTGGTGAATCTAGGCATACTGGGGCAATGCAGCAATTGCATCATGTATACAGACAACCCTCTCCTCCTACCACCCAACACTACAACCTGTGAGAGATGCACTTACATAGCCAAGATGGAAGCAAAGCTCTCTCCACCCAAGATTGTGCTAGACAGTCAAAAGAAGAAGGTTAACACCCGCACTACACCTCAAGTAACACATAGCCCTTCTAAACCCACACCACCAACACCCACACATAGCAACACTAAACCCACATATGTGGAGGCCCTTAACAGTAACCTGCCCAAGCAACAAGGACCTCCAAAGCTGAAACTCAAACAAACACCAATCACAACCAAAGTGTCACATAGCTCACAACACCAGTGTGCCACCCAACAACTGCCCCTAAGGCAAGACAACATACCCAACACTTTAGTCATAGGTGACTCTAGAGTCAGGTACAAAGATGTTCCACTCACCATGCTGAACAAGGAGACAATTAGAGTCAGCTGCCTGTCGGGTGCTAGGATCCGCCACATAACACATGCACTCAAGTCACTCCACAACAAGTACAAATATGACTCTGTCATTGTCCATGTTGGAGTGAGTGACTTGAGAGGTACCTCCCTGGACTACATGAAAATAGACATGGAAGAGTTCTAGGATCATGTGGCTCAGGCAGGTATGGCCCTGGCTTTGCCCAGAATGATACCACAGTATAAGGACAAAATGACTGACTTCAAAAAATTGGCTAAGCTTCTGGTGTCATTCAAAGGGGATCCAGTATCTTTCTGCCTGGGACAACATGATCGACAGACCATGATGCTTTGCCACAGATGGTCTGCACCAGTCAGCCCTGGGATTCAGGTTACTGGCTAAGGCTCTTGCCACCCATATAGTGCCTTTTTTAGGCAAAGTTCAAAGGACAAAACCACCAAGTCTAAACCACAAAATGTACTCTCTCAAGGCACTCCTAAAAATGGAGAACATCGATATCTGTGCAGTAACTGAGACCTGGTTCAAGGCTCCATAGAGCACCCCTGCAATACCAGGCTACAACTCTTACCACACTATTATTATTCATAAAGCAGTGACAATTTAGCCTGTGCCCCTTTCCAAATAATGTCAATCCAAGGTAGCAGGTGTGCACTGAAGAGCAGTGGACTAAATACTGAACACTGATACATGGAACAGAGAACAATTTCCAAAACAAACTTTTACCAGAGTAACACACTACATTTGGCACACAGCATGAGAATCAAACAGTTTCAGTGCTGCTGATTATAGCCGTTTTTAATTTCTCCAAGTCTTTTGGGTTTCTAATACCATGACAGGAATGGACTCCATTCCTAAGTCAAAGTATGATTAAAGTTCATAAAATTAGTATTATTTCACTCTTTGATATCAGCCAAAAGTGATCTTCGCAGCAACCGCAATGTGCTGAGTAATGACTCCTTCTGCAATTCATATGGTGTTACTTGAATTGGTTACATATCTAAATGCGATTGTAAATTCTTTTTTATAAGACCCGTTGCTCCTACTATTGGAACTATATGGGTATCTTTCTTCCACATAGTTCTCATTTCTGCCTGCAGATCCAGGTATTTTAGGACTTTGTATCTGTACACAAGACACTGTAGTCACTGCGTGTGGCAATTTCAATGATCAATGCTACTTTTGTCTTCTTTTCTTGGATCACTATATCTGGTTTTCTAGCATCTATCATTTGAACTGTTGGTGGGTGATCCCATGTGATATAAATTTCATCATTTTTCTATGTTTCTTTGTGGCTCATGTTTCCAGTGTTTGTCAGCCACTTTGATACCATAATGTTTGCACAATCTCCAGTGTAACAGTCACGCTACATTATTATGCCTTTCAGTATACAGTCCCTCTGCCAGTAGTGCGTCGCCACCAGCAACAAGGTGTGTGACTGTTTCCAATCTGGTTTTAAAAAACATACATATGTCTGTTTCTCGCACATGTTCAATGGACTTTGTAAACCAGCGTGTATGTAGCCCACTATCTTGGGCTGCCAGTATTAACCTTTAATTTCTTGATGTGAATTCACCCCTCCTTAACCATTCCTGTGTTCATTCTTGATCAACATGAGGCTCTTCCAGAAGTGTTCTATACTTGCAACTATATTTATGTTTTTTCCACATTTCTTGCCTTCTCATCTGGTCCTTCACCTTATATTCTTTCTTTTGCTTTTTAGCACATTCGGTTGCTGCCTGGTTTTTATCCACTTCTGGTTTGATTTCCATTCCTGCTTGATGTTGATATGCTTCTGCTAAATCAAGCAGAAATGTCATCTTAGATTTATTCTCCTTATGTTTAAAAACTTTCACTACATTTGGATCTTGTGAGATCAGTAGATATGTGTGGAGTCCCACGATTGCAGATCTATACATGTAATCAATTTCAAGGAGGCCCATCCCTCCTTCGTAATGGGGAATATATAATCTTGGTATACACTGATTTTTATAAATCATTTGGTGAGCATGAAGCTTCCTTCTTGTTTTAATATCCAGCCTATTCAACACTTTTTGGGGCCAGTCAATCTCTCCAAAATTATAAGTTAGGACAGGAAGAGCAAATTGATTTATAGCTTGGATCTTGTTCCTAGATGTCAATGCTGTTTTCAGGATTAATTTAAGTCTTCTAAAGTACTCCTTACTGAGTTTTATTCACATTTGTTCATATTTTATTGCTGATCCTTCATCAATTCCCAAGTATTTATACACTCACTCTTACTCAAGTTCTTTTATATCACATTTTTGTCCCAAAATGATGTGTTTCTGGTGCTGCAGTTTTCCTTTATTAAAGATTGCTTTTGCAGATTTATCAAGATCAAATGACATTCCAATATCACCTGAAAAAGTTTTGACAACCTGCAGCTGTGCTTTCAGTTCCTTATCTGATGAGCTATACAGTTTTAAATCATCGACAAAGAGAAGATGAGAAGTTATTAGACTTTGTTGTTTTCTAGGAGTCAAATTGTAGCCATGGTCTAAGCTGTTAAGTAAACAGCTTAATGGATTAATGGCAAGGCAGAATAGCAACGGTGACAGAGTCACCTTGGAATATCCCCCTTTGAATTTTTATCCCTGGGATAATAATCTGTCCTTTATCATGCCTTAATTGCAGAGTGGTCTGCCACTGTTTCATGGTTACTGTAATGTAGTCAGTCAGGGTATGGTGTATCTTATACATTTTTAAGCATTCTTTTGTCCATGAATGTGGGATACTATTAAATGCTTTTGCATGTGCACTGATGATCAGTCAGGTCTCCATTATTAACTGTCTGAAATGCCCAAAAGAGCGATGGGGACCAAGGTGAAATAAGCTGTTGATCTTATACCTATATAAAAGCAATGACCCCCCCCCCCCCCAGTACCTAGTATGCATTATGTGGTGGTATCTGAACCTACACAGAAAATGACTGATGACATCTCAAACTAAAATATATGTCTTCAGGTAAGCATGAATACACTTTTTGATTACCTTTCTTAAAAATGAATGCTGCTACAGGGGTTAATGCTTACTCAAGAGCAGAATGAAAGGAAGTTCTTTTCAGAGAACAGACAGTTTTGAAAACCAACAGAAAAAGGGCCACTAGGAATAAAATAATCATAGTATATAATCTAGAGTTAAGTCGATCTTGGCCTGAAAGCAATTTGGCAATTATCTTCATGACCTCAAACAATTCAATTAAAAAAAATGGTGATCTTGTGCCCTTCAGGTCATAGTTTCATAGGTTCATTGCAGGTTACCAGGCTAATGACTGTCGGGCCTTTACAAACCTAGCCGTGTAAAAACCCATGTATCCTAATTGACCATAGTTAGATGGTCATTGTTAGCAGAGTGATTCTATGATCAACAATGACTTCCCCTGTTCATGAGGGATATAGGTGCCACTCCTGGGGTAAATTTACAGTCACTCATCCAATTGTCAAGGTTGTGCATAAATAGGCTCATTGAAGAGCTCTGCCTCACGTGAAGTGGGAGCTTATTCCAGAAGAGATATAGCTGTCTCTCCAACATGTTCTGTTAATGTCACAGGCTAGGTTGAGATCACTGGAGTGAATGACTCTTGTCCCATTTTATTTGTGGATGTGCAGCATTTCCATTAGGGCAGAGTCAGAGACTGCTCTCTAGGTCAGGCACAGGTCACCTCTCAGCAACTTGTACAATATAGACTACAGTGACAGGGCTTTCAGTCATTTCATGTGTCATGTTTTGGAGGTCCTGCATGCTCTTTGTTAGAAACCTCTTGGTCTCTCCAGTTGCTGCAGGTGTCTGGTGAGATATATACAGAAGGGAGCATTGTACTCAACTAGTAGTCTGATAAGGGCTAAGTACAGCGGAGTTATAACCTCCTTAGTCTTGGACATGATGGCCTTATTTATTACATGTGCAATGTAGAATGCTTTTCTTCCCACTTTGGACACATGGTGATCGAAGTTCAAATTGCTATCAGCCTGTGTTCCCAAGTCTTGCACCACTGGGTTTGAGCTTAGAGGGGTGATAGCTATATCATAATTGGCAGGGGCTACTTCTTTGGCAAAGGGGATAATGAGACTTTTTTTGCATTTAGTTTTAGTACATGACTGTGGCACCAATCATTTTTGTGCATCAGCCCCTTCTGTTCACATTGCTGGGAGCTCAATGATTGTGCCCAGCTTACAGTCTTCTGCAAACTTAGTAAGCCATAAGCCATCTACTTTCATCTTGACCTCAGATAAATAGATTCCAAACAATAGAGGGCCCAGCACAGATCCTTGTGGTACCCCACTGGTAACTGATCTACAGGTGGATGTAGACTCCCCAAACTTTAACAGTGTGCATTCTGTCAGTGAGCCAGCTGGCTACCCATCTATGACATATGGGTTAATCTCCAGCTGGGAGAGTTTCTCAATGATCCCTGAGTGAGGGCTTGTGTCAAATTCATTGGCTAAATCAAGATAGGTGGTATGTACTTCTTTGCCCTCAGCTAGGGCTTTGGTGACATTCTCAAAGAAGTCCACCAGGTTTAATGAACAAGATCTACTACCCCTGACAAACCAAACTGGGTTGGATCAAGAGTTTGTAGGTCTTCTGTGTCCTTGTTGATAAGATCCATGATGATTATTTCCATGGTCTTTCAGATAAGGCTGGTTAGGCTTATGGTTTGATAGTTTCCTGGGTCAGTTGATGGACTCCTTTTGTGCAAGGAGATTTCTACTGCAGTTTCCCACTCTACTGGAACAAAGCTAGTTCTCTGGCTGTGGTTAAAGAGAGCGCTGAGTGATTCCACTAGGTCTTGTTTTAGATTGTTTAGTAAGCAACGTGGGATGTTATCTGGTCCCATGCAGACTGTGTTTCTGGCCTAGGAGAGTGCTTGTATGACCTGTTCTTTGGAGATACTTGGTAGAGGGCTGGTGTCAGGAATGCTTTGGGGTAAGTCTGGTGGGAACAGTGGAGTGAAATTATTGCCAAATCTGTCAGCTAGCATGTTGTTAATTTCCTAATTTTCGCTGTGAGTAGTACTATCCACTATAAGTTTGATACACAGCTGGGAATTCCATTTTAGGTTTCTGATGTAGCTAAAGAATGCCTTATGGTTGCCATTAGCTAGGGATACTAATTTAGTCTCATGATTAGCCTTAGTTGACTTACAAGATATCTGATTTGCTTGTCCAAGCTGTGGAGGGTATTCTTCCTCTGTTAAAAAAGTCTCTTGTTGTTCTTAGATATCAGTTTATTTCTTTTGTTATATAACTAATGTATACTTAAAGTCCACCAGGGTGGCTTGTTTTTTTCTGGAGGACCTGGTTTTAGTCCTGTCAGGTACAGCTGAGCCAATCCATTTGTTAAAGTGGCTATATAGGCCATTTTCATACTACTGCATAGAAGCATTCTTGGCTGTGCTAGCAGGGGCTTTGAAACTTTTTATACCATTGCTTAGTAGGCTACAGTTTGCTTTGGAGAAATGTTTAATTTTTCTACTCCTGTGAGGGTGTCAGGTCTGACCTTTACTTCAAATGAGACTGATTTATGGTCTGAACTTAACAGGGAGGACAACACACAGGGGGTAGTGCCGTGACTCCCCCTTGTTGGTGAGCACTATGTCTAGGATATTTGAACCCCTTGTGGGGGTGCAGACCAATAGTTCAAGTGCATTTGAATTGAGAAAATCCAGAAACATCAGAGTGATCATGTTTGTACTCATGTAAGTCATCCAACTGATGGAAGGATAACTGAAATTTCCCATGACTAAGGTGTTTGTCTGCATACTGAGTTACTCTAGTAAGTCCAGGTAGGCAGTGTGTTTTTCCAGGTTCATGGTGGGAGACCTGCAGCTAGCAATTAGGGGGGTAGTGTATTTTCCCTGTAGTTATTTGGATCTGGACTAGCTCAAGAGAGTCATACTGTTTTACCAGTCTCAAGGTGTATTTGAATTTCATGAAAATGGATACACCTCCACCTTTGGTTCTTTCATGCTCATTTTGAGGTCTGAACATATGAAAGGCATTGTAGCTTGTATGCCCGGGGTGCTCTCTGTGGCCTTGAACAAAGTCTCAGGGACTGCACAAATGTCAGCATCTTCCAAGGTGAGGAGTGCGTACAGGGAGTGCGGCTTACTGTTTAGGCTCCTAGCATTAAGCAGCATGACCTTGAGTTTGTCTCTAGTGGATTTCTTTACACTGAAAGTTTTGTTGTTTTGACATTGCCTAAAAAGGCACTATGAGAGAGGCAAGCGTCTTTGCCAGTATCCGAAAGCCTTGAGGTGCAGGTGAATGCCATCTCTGGCAAAGCGGTTTGTTTTGTTGATCATGTCTTCCCCAGATGTCAGATACTGGATCCCCATGGAGTGATGCCAGAAGCTAAGCCAATTATTGAAATCAATATTTTTTTGTCTGTATTGTGGCATCATGCTAGGTGAAGGAAGACTGCTGCTTAGGGCTAGGGACATACCTGCCTGGAACACATAATCTGAGAGTTCAGTCACATCTCTCTTCATATAGTCCAGAGAGGTACATCTCAAGCCATTCACTCCAACATGTAGTATGATAGAGTCATAACGGCAATTGTTGCTGAGTGACTTGAGTGTGTGCATGATTTGATGGATCCCATACCTTCTCCTTGTCCACCCTGGTGAGGGGAATATCTGTGTGTCTCACTACTGAGTTGCCTATGACTAGGACATTAGGTTGTGAGGGGTTTTGCCTTAGGAGCTTAATTATTGAGACACTGATATGTGTGTTGTTATGTGTAATGGTGGATTCTGTTTGTGTACCAGTATGTGTTCATAGGTTCATATGTTCATAGCTGTGTACTAGGCTAATGATCCTGGAACCTTTACAAACCTAACCCAAAAAAGTGCCCTAGCATCGTGCCGCTCGACGTTAGTTCCCAGTGCCTCTATCAAGTAGAGCCACTGGAGTGATCCCAAGGTGAACTTTCTATTTCCCATCCACTCATCAAGATTTCTCTTGAAGAGGGACAGTGAGGTGCTCTGTTTGACATGTATGGGAATTCTATTCCAGAGCATGGGCAGTCTCTGCCTGAAGAGCCTGTCCCTCCAGCATGTTCTGTTGATGGTGGTAATGAGGTTGAGGTCTCTGGAGAGTGTGGTATGGAAGGATTGGGATTTCTTTAGATGTAGCATTTCTAACAGAGCTGGGTCAGACATGGCTTTGCAAGTCAAGCAGAGATCATCTTTAAGTAGGCGATATGAGACAGAAAATAGCTGGTGTCTTCTGAGTCCGTCCATGTAGGACATGTGTTTAATGCCTAGGATCCTCTTCGTGAGGTATTTCTGTGGCCTCTCCAGCTGTTGTAGGTGTCTAGTGAGTACATGCCAAATGGGGCATTGTACTTGATGATTGATCTAATGAGGAAAGAGTAGAGAGAGACAATGACCTCTTTCTTCCTGGATGCAAATCCCTTGGTAATGGGATGTGTCACATAGAAGGACTTTCTGACCACAGTGGCAATGTGGTGATCGAAGGAAAGGTTGCTGTCAACCTGCGTCCCCAGATGTCTTATAATACCTTCAGTGGTCAGTGGACTCCCATCGATGTGATAATTAGTGGGAACTGAGTTTTTACCAAAGGGCATGATGACGCATTTTCTGGCGTTAAGCTTAAGGCCATGGTTTCAACACCAGTCATTGGTCTCAGTGAGGCCTTTTTGTAGGATGTCTGCATCACTTGGGGAGTTAATAATGGCTCCCAGCTTGCAGTCATCTGTAAACTTGGTCAGCCAGAGTCCCTTTGTGTTGGCCTGGACTTCTCTGAGAAGTAGATGCCAAACAGGAGAGGACTCAGGATCAATCTCTGTTAGACTCCATTTGTGAATGGTCGACAGTCTAACTTGGAGTCTGCTATTTTCACACTGTGTGCTCTATCTCTGAACTAGTTTTCAACCCACCTAGTGATATAGGGATTGATGCCTAGTTTGGTGTGTTTATCAATAATTCCTCAGTGAGGATTGGTATCAAAGGTCTTGGCCAGATCAAGCTAGGCTGTATGCACTGCCTTATATTCATCCACAGCCCTGGTGACTGACTCAAATGAGTCAACCAGGTTGAGCAGGCATGATCTCCCTTTCACAAAGCCAAATTGCGTGGGGTCTAGAGTTTGGAGATTTCCTATATCTTTGTTAATCAGGTCCATGATAATATTCTCCATACCTTTATGCATCAGATTTGTCAGGCTAATTGGGCAATAATTCCCAGGGTCTGTAGTCACTCCCCCTTTATGGAGAGGGATGACTGAAGCAGTGCATCATTCAGTAGGGACAAAGCCTGAGGTGAGGCTGTGACTGAACAGGGCAGACAGATGTGGGGCCAGCTCACTTTGTGGTTCATGTAGAACACAGCCAGGTATATTATCAGGTCCCATGGAAGCTGTATTCTAGGCCTTGGGCAATGCAGCTTTAATCTGTGCTGCAGTAATGCTGTGTGCCTGGTATTCTTCTGCTATTGTGATTGGTCCTTTCGGGGGGAAAGGGGTAAAGTTGACACTGAATCTGTCAGCCAGTACGTTGGCAATATCTGTTGACTCGGTATAGGAGGTACCATTGTGCAGTAACTCAGAGCAAATCTGGGTATTGCCATGGAGGTTCTTGATATAGCTATAGAAGGCTTTGTGATTGTTTTTAGTGTCTGCTGCAATTCTGCCTTCATAGCTGGCTTTAGAGGATTTGATGAGGGATCTCAACTTTTTGTTGAGGCTAATAAGTTTTTCCAGTCTTGGAATTTCATCTTTTTCTGCAACAGTTTCTTCCTTCTGTTGTAGAGTTTATTAATGGCAGGGGCATACCAGATTGGCTTTCTTTTTTGGAGGAGAGCATCTTGGTTCTGTTGGGTATGGGTTGTTCCATGCATTTATGTACATGTTTGTACAGTGCATTGGTGTATGATTTGGCAGTCATGCAGCTATTTTCCATTGGCATTGGTACAGTGAAGTTATCCACCTCTGTTTTTATGAGTCCAAAGTCAGCTTTGGAGACGTTTTTCAAGGTGGTTACCTTTCTGGGGGGTGTGGGTGATATGTGGATTTCCATGGTGATTAGTGTATGGTCAGATCTGACCAGGGAGAGATTGACTATTGATGTAGAGCAACAGTCACTCATGTTAGTAATAACCAGGTCAAGGATGTTGCTTAGTCTAGTGGGGGTCAGAATGAGCTGGTCCATGGCATTGGAATTGACAAATTCCAGGAAGTGTTGGGCTAGCGTATTGGTGCTTGAGTAGTTTTCCCAGTTGATGGAGGGGTAGTTGAAATCTTCTAGTAAGAGAGAGTTGGGTTGGACCTTGATAGATTCCGGGGTGCTTAGGAACATGGAGTGAGAGCCTAGGAACATGGTTGGGGACCTATAGCAGGCTATGACCTGGATCGCCGTCTTACCCAATGTTAGTTGTACTTGAAGTATCTCAGATGTTTGCACTTTGCACTTTGGAGATCTCTGGTCTTTTGGTAGGCTCTTAGTGAGTATCTCCACATATGTAGGTTTATGCATCTTAACCTTATCTTGTGTGAGTGGAGGTGTGTGTGTGTGTGTGCTTACAACCTGTTTGATGTCCTGTTTATTGTCATGTAAGAGGACTGATTCTAGTTTCATGGTCTAGTTGTATCTCTCACATAGTGTATTTGTTTGCTTTAGCAGCAATTTTCTGTCAGTTTACATGAGGCAATTGCCACATTGCCTCAGGATGCCCATGTCAATTAGACTGGCTGCAGAAATGTTGGGAAAAACACTATCCATACTAGCAGGTAATTCTTAAGTACTAATTTCTGAGAGGGCAAATTAGATCAGCTATTGCTCTGGGATTAACAAAGGGATTTATTCTACAGAAATTCAGGGATGGAAAGTGAGACAAGGCTTCTCAGTGCTCAGCTGAGCTGCCTGCAGTGCAGAAGTGTACAGCTGCAGTGCCGTACAGAAGCAGATAACCTGCAACCACCATTGTGTAGTTGCAGGCAAATGTGAGGCTTGTATACAGTTGAAATGAAACAATTTTAAACTAATCTGCCAATAGGAAATCACACAATGATCATTCCTCCAGCAATTCCCAGCTCAGACAAGACTACATCCACACTCTTCACAAGGGTGCAGGGAAGCCCTTCTTAATGTAATATGGCTGGATTTCAGTTTAAGTGTATGCAAAGCAGGCTAGATTTAACAAGTATCTAAATAACCACTGCTAAATAAGCAGTATTTCAGTGCAAAACAAGTGCAAGTAATAAGCAGGCACAAATAGTAAAAAGTCAAAAAAGCAAAAATTAATGCAGTAAAACAGTAAAATACAGATAAAAAGTGCAGGTCAAACTCAGAATAAGATTACTTTCTTGTTCATAGCTTTGGATGGCTTGGATTCAAACAGAAGCACTCTTGATTTCTGGAAAAGGACCCCAAACACAGAGCAGCTCTAGTTAATTGAGATTGAACCAGAAAAAAAGACACTTGGAATACATGCACAATAAGCCTTCAACCAACTAATCCCTGCTCAGAAGGATAGAGACTACCCTCTCTTCCCACAAGAGTGTAGACCACAGACCTTCTTAATGTAAAATAACTGACCTGAAGCCCAAGCACTTAAACTTGAACTAAGACACTTTCAAAATAACAGACACAATAAGTCTTCAACCAGCACTTCACAACTTAGAAGGATATACACTACCTCTCCTGCCACAAGAGTGTAAACCGCAAACATTCCTTATATAAGTTAACTAGTTTGAAGCCCAAGTACTTAAAGCAAATCAAAGAGGTTTAGAATAACAGTTATAATTGAATCAAGCTACTAACAAGCAGTAATAAATGCAACTGAACACTTTTAAAAACAAGCAGCAAAAAGCAAAATAAACTAATAAAGTAGGAAGAAGCACAGATACAGTAAAAGCAGCTGAATAAAGTGCATTTTTTTTCTTTTAGTAAGTGAGAAGGAAGGAAGGAAACAGAAGATAATTCAAGTTTAAGAGGGTAAGAGGTGGGCCTTCCCAACTGATCTCTCTGTACTCAGTAGAATAAGCTAATGAGATGGGACTAGGAGGAGTGTCAAAAATCTGATTAATAGTAGGGGCGGCCAGCTCAAAAGCCACCAAGATAGGAAAGTTGGTGGGAAAATCAAATGCAGACAGAGCTCAGCAATAGTCAGGCAGAAGCAAGTCAAATAAGCACTCGGGCTAAATAAAGGTACCTCTAAAACTTTCTAGTTAAACAGAAATGCTATTTCTCAGCTCCTCCCACTAATTAACTAGATGTTATTTACTGTCTGCAAAGGGAATTCTTTTCTACTAAATATATATAGAAAATCATAACAAGGATCACCTTATCAGTGAAAAGCTGAGAAAAAGCTTTATATTTATCTAGAGAAAATTGCTTGGAGATTGTAAGGCAAACTGTACAGCACAACCAACCAGTAAAAAAGAACTTAAATGGCCAGTTTTCTGCTGATGACATTTCACCACATATGAATTGTGTCTGATTATTTAAAATGTCTGAATGGTAGAAAGTACAGTGTTTATTCACTTTAATTTTACTCCCCAACAGCAATGTGTTCCTTTAGCTACATTAAATTATTATTCCTAGTCTCCTAAACAGTAAGTTCCGGAGCACTAAACACAGCTATTCTATATAACATAATCAGCTGATCTGGAGCTCCCCCATTATGTGTTCTAGCAAAGCCCAATAATTGCGAGAAATTTAATTCTGTATATGGCATGCATTTCAACACTGTACAAGCTCAATCTCTGGAAATATTATCAGAAACTCCTCACTGAAGTATACTGCATGATGATCTGACCAAGAAGCTAGGCCCACCATCTGAGTCAAGGTAACCATGCAGACTTAGGATATCAGATCTAACATATAACTTATTCATGGGACAAAGATAAGGTATCCCAGACAAGCACAAGCTCTTTCATAGCTTGGAAGAATTATGTAGCCAAAAATATTAACTCAGCATAAAGCCAGATGTTAAAATTAACAAAAAAACACTTATTTTGGTGACTAAAGACTTGGTTATCAATGAAATTCGTGCATTTGTTTCTTTTTAATGTCTTTTTATTAGTATTTTTTAATTCAAAATAAAAAACATGCATGTAAGTATAAATATATATAATAAAATTAAACTAAACCACATAGAAAACTAAGTACACTATATACAAACATTTTATAAAGTATTGTAACAAGAAAAGATGGATCTACTTACCTACTATTGGCATAATTCCCAAACATTCAAACTATACAAAACTAAAAATATCAAATAATGTATATGAGTGCTATCAATATGAAAAATGTGTAACCTCACTGCAAATGGACAATAAAACCTGCAATTATGAATATAAGCAATGACACCTCTAAGGTGTATCATGGAAAATAATTAAGATTTAATTATTTTTATCTGTAATAAGATATAATATCTGTCAGACCTATTACATATTTGCAAGTACAATGATATAATTACCTGCTCAAGGGATTTGAATCTCTTTGGAAAAATAAATAGAACATGTTGGAGGGATAGGTTTGCACCACAGAAAATACTGCTTCTATGGAACCCTCTTTCATGCCATGTAAAGTTTAGTACTTTTCTCACTCTATTAAAATTTAATTTGGATGAATGGATGGATAACTGCAAATTCACCCCCAGTTTAGCACCCTTGTCCCTTATGAATAGGAGAAAGTTGTAAATATCCAAAAATGTCTTATTCAATCTAGCTTTGAGTTATTTGTATACAAAATATAAGCTCTAAAAACTGCCATGAGAATGCAAGGCTAGGCTTCTTAAGATCCTCATAGATCAACAGCCTTTTAAGTGCCTATGCACATATGAACCTATATAAATGTCTTATCACTTTTATGCTTGTCATATTATGATTTAAGAGATGTTCCTTTAGCAGTCTTCTAAATATGATATGGATAATTATTTTTGGTAGAATTTTACAGGCTTTTATAAGGCTGTTTGCTACATTTTTAAAGCCATCCCAAGTCATGAAATAAAATTAGTGAATTCCATTTTTGGTGGGTAGTATCTGTGCAACTAATTAAGGCTCGGAGCTGTTATTGAGCTGCTTCTTGTAATCAAGGGTACCAGAGTTTGATTCCCAACCTGTATTTGCCTACTGTGAGATTCTGAACAAGTCACTTAACCAGACAGTTCCTCAGGTTGCTCCTAAAAAGGAGCACTTTGTCCATTGGGCTAAGATCTTAGGTATTTTTACTTGGATTTGAATGAGACAGTAACTCCCACAATAATTCATCCGTGTCTTAAACAGTGTATCTTTGAGAACCAATAAATACAGATGCTCCACAGATGTTTTTTTCATTGAATATACCAATATTATAAATGGCCTGTTGTGTAATTACCTGGTATTTACCAAAACTGCTCATTGGAAGACTGCAAACTGAAAGCTGTGTCATATCCTTAACAGTTAAACAGGGCCATTGTAGCACTCTAGAAAAGAAGTTCAGAATGAAAACAATAGAAACTAATATTATAAGTGGAAATTTTTATTTGCTGCAATAAAATAATATTACTCTGGTCATCCAAATCCCTTGGCTGTAACAGTTTGAAAAGAAAAAATGTTTTTCTTCTTTAAACACAACAGCTGATTATATTAGCTCCATAGGGTGAGACACAGCTGTAAACATTGCCAGAATAGTAAAGACAGCTAAATCCACAGTTGCTAGAAAATTCTACAGTTAACCTATAGGCTGCTAGAAGCATAAACCCAGTCCAAAAAAAAAAAAACACCCATTATGATCCAGTCAGGAAACTTTTAAGGAAAATGCCACAACTTTCATAATACCAGTTTACCAATCACATTGTTCTAAGATACATGAATGGAGATAAACTTCTACCTCCAGCAGGAAACCATTTGGTATTTTAACACCAACATACAAATTACTACAGTACTGGGGTAGAAATGGAATAAAAGCTTGTGTCATCTATACTTCTAAGTGAAGGGCAGAAGCAGAACACACAACTACAGTGCATATTGATTGACATAATCTTACAAATATGGCAGATAACTTCTAGTACTCAAGGTAAACTGCTAGGATACTGGCTTGCTGGGTCTTGATTCACAATATGTTGTGGATAATTGTTATGGAAAAATCCATCAAATATGTTAAGTGACAGTTAAATCCATTCTTAGTGCTGTATTTTTTCAGCCTCTGCATCCTTTCCTTTCCATGTGAAAATTTCAGTTATGACAACATATTGTGTAGTTACTTCTCCATACACAAGTAAGCCATCTGCCACACTTTGCAGTCATTAATCAACCAATAATTTAGATGTCAGTCTCTGCTAATTAAAATCATTTATCCCACCTGCAAACCCCAGAGAATAACTCTAATTATTATTTTCTGTTTTCCACTCTTAAGTCAGCACTCTGACTACCTATGTTCTTTAGTAAACAAAGTTCACCACCATTGTAAATTAGTAACATTCATACAATACCAGTAGACGCTGCTGAGTTATGCAAGCTTGCATTCTTATACTCACAGCTATATTGATTGGTAGTATTTCTATAAACAGCTTCATGTTCAGAATATTTGTTTCACTAAGTTACTCTGCAGTTCAGCAAATTATGTTTTAAATCTTGGTGGTATGAAGATATTTGTCATGTCACCTTATGCATACCTCTTAACTATCCAGATTTTCACAAAATGTACAGATCTTTGCCTCATATTTTTGGTCTGTTCCTCCTAAAATTTGTGGTTCTCTTACATATCATTTAGGATTGAAGTCACTAAATAATGACATATATTTTAATTTTAGACTTCATATTCTTCAGAAAAAGCACACCAATGCAAACCCTGCTATTATATCTACTTACTAAATTTATAATAGCAACTTTTAAAATCTGATCCTGAGTTTGGGCCTTTGTCCCCCCATCATTTTTGGCTTTGTCCAGTTTTCTTGGGCTTAAAAGGTTGAGAGGTATGCCCTTACACTTTCTGAAAGTTATATATTGATAGTGCTCTATTTTGCATTTAGGGGTATCAACTTTAAGGCAAAACAACGTACCCAACACAATAGTCATAGGTGACTCTATAGTCAGGCACACTGATGTCCCACTCACCAGGCTAAACAAGGAGAAGATTACTGTCAGCTGCCTGTTGGGTGCCAAGATCAGCCACATAACCCATGCACTCAGGTCACTCCACAACAAGTACAAATATGACTCTATCATTGTCCAGGTTGGTGTGAATGACCTGAGATGTACCTCCCTGGACTACGTGAAAAGAGACATGGAAGAGCTCTCCGATCTTGTAGCCCAGGCAGGTATGACCTTAGCCCTGAGTAGCATCCTGCCATTGCCCAGAATGATACCGCAGTACAAGGACAAAATGACTGACTTCAACGATTGGCTAAGCTTCTGGTGTCATTCTATGAGGATCCAGTATCTGTCTGCCTGGGACGACATGGTCAAAAGACCATGATGCTTTGCCAGAGATGGCCTCCACCTGTCACCCCTGGGATTCTGGATACTGGCTAAGGTTCTTGCTGCCCCTATAATGCCTTTTTTAGGCAAGGTTCAAATGACAAATTCACCACTGTAACAGGAACAGGCAAGCAAAAACTGAGGGTAATGCTCCTCAATGCTAGAAGTCTAAATCTCAAAATGTACTCCCTCGAGGCACTCCTTAAAATGGAGAACATCGATATCTGTGCAGTGACTGAGACCTGGTTCAAGGCTCCAGAGACCACCTCTGCATTACCAGGCTATAACTCATACCACACTTTTCAGCCACCTAATCTGGACCGGAACACCAAAGGCAGAGGTATGTCCATATTCATTAAGGATATCCACACCTCCAGGCTAGTTGGTCAGCATAATGCATCCAAGGTTATATAACTGCAACTAACTCTGGGCAAAACTGCAATCCAAATTGTAGCTTGCTACGGATACCCCACCATGCCCCAGGATTCCCACTCCTCTTTTCTTGATATACTGGAAAATATTAGGGTTTAACCAAACACCCTAATAATGGGTGATTTCAACTACCCCACCATTAACTGGGAAAACTACTCATGTACCAACTCATTCACTCACCGCTTTCAGGAATTCATAAATTCTGATTCCCTGGATCAGCTTATCCACACCCCCACCAGAGACAACAATATCCTAAACCTAGTCATTACTAACATGAGTGACCGGTGTTCCACATCTGAAGTCAACTCCTCGTTGGTCAGATCAGACCATAAGCTAATCACCCTAGATATCCACATCCTACCCCTACCCCCCATTAAGGAAATCACAGTAAAACATTTCTCCAAAGCCAACTTCATGCTTCTTAAGACAGAAGTGGTGAACTTCATGACACCCATGCAGATGGACAATACAGTTACGACTGCTGAATCCTGCAAAGATGGACTCTATAAGCACTTACACAAGTGCATGGATTGTGCTATCCCAAACAGAACCAAGACGCTATCCTCCAAAAAAAGGAAGCCAATCTGGTGGTCCCCTACCATAAACAAACTCTACAACAGAAGAAAGAAACTGTTGCAAAAGAGAGTAAAATCCCATGAGTGCAGGAGTTCCTTGGTCAACCTCAGTAAGGCTGAGATCCCTTATAAGATCCTCCAAACCTAGCTACAAAAACAAAATTGCCACTGATTCTAGGGACAACCACAAAGCATTCTATAGCTATGTCAAGAATCTCAATGACAACACCCACATCTGCTCTGAATTACAGAACCAACTGATATTGCCAATGTCCTGGCAGATAGGTTCAGTGCTAACTTTACCCCTCTCTCACCCCCTAAAGGGCCCATATCTATACAGGAAGAATGCAGAGTCCCTGTAATCACAACTGCACAGGTAAAAGCTGCACTCTCTAAAGCCAAAAACACAGCATCCATGGGACCAGACAACATCCCAAGCTGCGTTTTACACGAACTTTAGAACGAACTGGTTCCCCACCTAAGTACCATGTTCAATCATAGTCACTCATCAGGCTTTGCACCCACTGAATGGTGCACAGCAACAGTTATCCCACTTCACAAAGGGGGAGCCACCACTGATCCTGGGAACTATCACCCTATTAGCCTAACAAGCCTGGTCTGTAAGGCCATGGAACGTATCATCATGGAACTCATAAACAAAGACACTGGTAACCTCCAAACTCTGTACACCACCCAGTTTGGGTTTGTGAAAGGCAGATCATGCCTCCTGAACCTGATTGTCTTCTTTGAAGCAGTCACCAAAGCTATAGACGAGGGTAAGGTGGTTCACACAGCCTATCTTGACCTCACCAAGGCTTTCAACACCATCCCCCATCCTGGAATTATAGCTAAACTCACTAAACTAGGTATAAATCCCTGCGTCACAAGATGGGTTGCCAATTGGCTCACTGACAGAACCCACAATGTAAAAGTTGCAGATTCCAAATCTGACTTCAAACCAGTGACAAGTGGAGCACCACAGGGTTCAGTCCTGGGACCTCTCCTGTTTGGTATCTACTTCTCTGAAGTACAGGCTAAAGCAGAAGGCCTTTGGCTAATGAAGTTCACAGATGACTACAAACTAGGAGCCATAGTTGCATCCCCAAATGATGTGGACATCCTACAGAAGGGCCTCACTGAAACAGATGCCCGGTGTCAGAGCCATGGCCTCAAGCTCAATGCCAAAAAGTGCATTGTCATCCCCTTTGATAAAAATTCTGTACTCATGAACTTCCACATAGGAGGCAGTCTACTTAAAGCCAAATGTGGGTTAAGAGACCTTGAGACCCAGGTGGATAGTAGTCTCTCCTTTAATAATCACATCGCAACAGTAGTCAGGAAATCCTTCTATGTGGCACATCTCATCACAAAAAGGTTCTCATCTAGGAAAAAAAGAGGTCATTGTTCCCCTCTACTCGACACTCATTAGACCCATTATAGAGTACATCATCCCTTCTGGAATGTATCTCACAAGACATCTGCAGCAGCTGGAAAGGCCACAGAAGTACCTCACAAAGAGGATTACTGGCCTCATACAGATGCCCTACACTGACTGTCTCAATAAACTCCAGCTTTACTCTATAGCATTTTGCCTACTCTGAGGTGATCTCTGCCTAACATATAAAGCTATGTCAAACCCACAGCTGTTGGACATGCTACACCTAAAGAAATCCCAATCCCTCCGAGCTACACGCTCTAGGGAACTAAACCTTGTCACCAGAATAAACATGCTGGAGGGATAGATTCCTGTCCCAGAGACTTCCCATACTCTGGAACAAGCTACCCATCTATGTCAAGCAAAGTTCCACATTAGCAGTCTTAAAGAAAACTCTTGATAAGTGGATGGGAATTAGGAAATATACCCCGAGGATCACTTCTGTGGCTCTGCTTGATAGGGGCACAGGAAAATAACTTTCTTGGGTGGCGTAAGTCAGGGAACCTTGTTGGCTAGGCTTACTTAGACCCTTGGGCCAATAGCCTAGTACCTTCCTATGAACCTATAATGTCATCAGCATCTTTTTGTAGAATGTCACGATAATCTAACTGTACTATCCATGCTTGTTACATCTGTATCTAAATGCAGACTCACTGCTCCTGTTGCCATTTGTCTAGTTCTTGCATCTAGTTTAAGCCATGTGGCACCACACAGTCACTGTTTTTACAGCAATGTCATTTAATCAGATTTCCTACAAATGCTTGCTATTAGTTTAGGGTTCACTTGCTCATTGTCACTTTCTTTAATTGGCAAGTGTCCTACCTTCTACTAGCCCAGGCCTAATAAATTACATTCCCTTCGCACAACTCAGCTATAGGAAATGGCATAATACTGCCAGAACTATACCTCTAACCCCAAAATTTCCACCAGATCCATAACCTTAACCAGAATCATTGGTCTATAACCTTAACCTTACAATTCCCTTCCTACTCTCTAAACCTAACTTCTTCAGTTGTTCTGTAACCCTAAAATTCTTATCAGCCTGCCTAAATCTAAATTATCTGATCACTCCATAACCCTAAAATATCCTTCCCTGTCTCTAAGCCTAAACTCACTGATTGCTCTCTAACCCTAAAACTCCCTGATCCTCCCTCAACCTAAATTCCTTTACTGATCCTTAACCTTAAAACGTTTGTCCCACTCATTAAATCAAAACTCTCCTCCCAGTCCCTGAATCTCAGTTCCTCTATTACTCCCTAGACATAAATGCCCCTTTCCCTGCTTGAACCTAATGCGAACTCGCACACCCTCCCACTGCCTCCCCATGGCTGCTACACTTACCAGGTTGCCAAACCTTCATAAATACATTTTCAATGAGTGTCTATGGCAATGTGAGGGGTTGTAGCAGAATTTTGTTAATGTCTTGACTTAAAACATGGCAGACACAGCCATCGACTCTCCCCTCGTATTTCATTTTAGCTCACATTTCTTTTTCATTTTCTATTTAAATTACATTTCTGAATTTACTGCCAAAGTTATGCATCCCTCCTAACAAGTCTGCACTCAACAAAATGCTTCAAATTCACAACATAAAAAAATATCAGCTATGCAGCTACATTTTTACCCTAGACAGCTCTAATTTCTGTCCTTTCATTGACTCAGTTTCATAGCCAATGACATTAAGACTTCCTGAGGGTCATCATGAACATAAGGACCAATGAGAGACATTATGCGATATTTTGTGCTCTTGTAGTGCGTTCAAAAGTTATGTCAGGATGGATAAGACCTAATGAAGTTCTGCTTTTGCAAAATAATAAAAGTGACTACTGTTGTGTTTTTCTGAACTGAGCTGGGTCAATGAGACTGGTGGTTGATCTGGCAGTGACTTTTTACAGCCTTTCAGACTTGTATAGATGAAGTAAACATTTGCATTTAACAAAGAAAGGCTAATAGCTGTATGCTATTTTAGATGGGGAGAAGCACCTAGCATCGGCATTCCTAATGTAATATTACATGACAATGAAAGGAACATAATATTTCTTGGTAGTAAATCCAAAAGAGGATAGCAAAATAAATGGGAGAAGTTTGGAAATTGGCTAAGTCCAACCTCACTTGTGTTTGGTTCACTAGGCAGGTTACATAGGTTCAGATACAGAATGTGGATGCCACTCATGTTGTCGGGCAGATTATTGATCTGTGTTGAATAATTCATTTGTATTTTTGCTTGCATCTTGCATGTGACTTCATTATTTCCTGACTCTATGCTGGAGAACAAGAGAAGGAGCTTTTATGGATGCATTTTGTAAATCAGGCCTCTCAGCTGTCCTTGATTTTGCTCCATATTTTTGATATGTCCCTCAAAATGTGTTTTTAATTGTCTGTTCAGCCTCTGCGAATTACATTTCAGTCAATGATGCCAGAACATTTCATACTTCTTATTCTTCAGAAAGTAGGTTTTGATGGAAAACCTGTTGTTGTATTAATTTAATTATAGTAATATTTACAAATTCTTCCTTTCTAGAGGTTTTGCTCCTCTATTATTTTTGGCTTCATCTAGAATTCTTGAGCATAGAAGTTGAGAGGTAGTTCGGTCTTTTTATGAAAATATGTGTTTTTCTGGCAAATGTTGTGGATTGCTGTCACAAAATAATGTTAGAAATGAGAATTTCAGATTTCATATCCCTTAGAAAATGCTTGCTAATACAAATCTTTTTCCCTAAGTACGTAAGAGCAATATTTAAAATCTGTCACTCAGTTTGGGTCTTTGTGATTCTTGAGCTAAGAAGTTGAGAGGGCAGGGAAGATGCAATGAATTACACTGTATAATGCTGATAGTAGCCTGTGTGTGTGTGTGTGTGTGTGTGTGTGTGTGTGTGTGTGTGTGTGTGTGTGTGTGTGTGTGTGTGTGTGTGTGTGTGTGTGTGTGTGTGTGTTTGATTATACCTGCAAAGCTTTTATAATGTTATGAGCAGGAAAAGCACAAGGCTATGAAACAATGCAGTGTGTTTAATGCAAAAATGAAAAAGAGCTACTAAATAATATTTTGGTGAAATGACAACACAGTTTTGGAATGCTGTTTTCTCTACAGTATGAAACTAAAGTGACCAAAATCATTTTTGTTCTAGGGAAAGGAGGAATAGGATTAAAAATGGCCCAGATGGGCAAGAACATTTTCGGCCATGTGCAGCTTCAGTAGAAATGTTTGGATCTCAGGTAAACTACTAGGATGCAGTGTATTTTGTGTTTTTGTTTATGTAGAATACAAATGTCAGTTTATTGAATGTTCCACAACTGTGTTGTAGCCAAATATAACAGTTATATTAATTCTGTTAACTAAACTATGGTTAGGACTGACAATATATATAGCAAACCAAGAAAACAAACATGAGTATATTTTTACTGTAGAGTAATGATTTATTATTCTGGTACAGCAAATATGTATGTGCATGGTTTCTATTTTATAGGCTGGAACTGCGGTGGTGGTGCTGCGATAGCGTTGTCACCTCACAGTAAGACGTTGTCCCATTCGATTCTCAGCTAGAGAGTCTTCTGTGTGGAGACATGCGTGAATGGGCATACCTTCGTTGAAGGTTATGTGTCAGGGCTGGCAACTCGGCATGTAAAAATCTACTGCCAATCATTAGCGGACCGGAGTTCTACTGTGGCGACCCCTAACCGGGAAAAGCTGAAAGACACAACAACAACAACGTGGTAACAGTGAAAATTTGCACATTTGTGCTGGCACCTCAGGGAGTGAATTTTTATGCATAAACAAATTTTGAGTGTTTGGATTTTGGAAATTCTGCTACAATTTTTGATAGCACCTTGCCGTGATTTTGAAATCTGAGAGGTTGATTGGTACACTGTACTGAATTGTTAATATACTTTCAAAATAACTCAGCAATTATAGTTGAGAATAGTTTCATATGCTAAGGTAGTAGCCTCAATAGTTCTTTTTATTGGGGAGGGGGTCCCTTTTACTCTTAGATCATTTCTAACTTTGCTTTAAATGCTGTTTTATAATTTCATTCCGAGCCCCAAGTTTTATTTATTCATTTTGATAATATGGTAAATTTACTCTGCACAAGTGAGTCTTTTCAGGGGTGACTTAGGATCACTGTCTTGATAAGTGATTTATTTATAGCCACCCATTAGAAAAATGCAAGCATACGCAATGAAACTCAAGATGCCAAGAAGAATGCTGTTATCAGCTGATAGACTTAAACATTTCTGATTTGTTTCACTGCTACTTCTCTAATGTTTTGTTTATTGAGAGATGAGCCTATAGTTTTAATTTTGTGTTTCGTTCACAAGTAGTATTACCATAATTACTGTGAAATCTGGGCAGTCACCCAGGGCCCACTGTTGCAGGGAGCAGATGCTGAGCACTATATAGGAATGGTACCAATGCCTCAGTCTTAAAATGATGCTATGAGCACTTATATAAGAATGGTACCAATACGTCAGTCTTACAATGATGCTAAGTACTATATAGGAATGGTACACATACTTCAATCTTACAATGATGCTGAGCCCTATATAGGAATGGTACTAATACTTCAGTCTTACAATGATGCTGAGCCCTATATATGGTACCAATGCCTCAGCCTTACAATGCTGCTGAGCACTATATAGTATTGTTACCAATATGTCAGTCTTACAATGATGCTGAGGACTATATAGGAATGGCACCAATACCTCAGTCTTACAATGATGCTGAGCACTACATGGGAGTGACACCAATACCTCAGTCTTACAATGATGCTGAGCAATATATAGGAATGGTACAAATACTTCAGTCTTACGATGATGCTAAGCACTATATAGGAATGTTACAGATACTTCCGTCTTGCAATGCTGCTGAGCACTATATAGTATTGTTACCAATATGTCAGTCTTACAATGATGCTGAGGACTATATAGGAATGGCACCAATACCTCAGTCTTACAATAATGCTGAGCACTATATAGGAATGGTACCAATATGTCAGTCTTACAATAATGCTGAGCACTATATAGGAATGGTACCAATATGTCAGTCTTACGATGATGCTAAGCACTATATAGGAATGTTACAGATACTTCCGTCTTGCAATGCTGCTGAGCACTATATAGTATTGTTACCAATATGTCAGTCTTACAATGATGCTGAGGACTATATAGGAATGGCACCAATACCTCAGTCTTACAATAATGCTGAGGACTATATAGGAATGGTACCAATATGTCAGTCTTACAATGATGCTGAGGACTATATAGGAATGGCACCAATACCTCAGTCTTACAATAATGCTGAGCACTATATAGGAATGGTACCGATACTTCAATTTTACAATGATGCTGAGCACTATGTAGGAATGGTACCAATACTTCAGTCTTACAATGATGCTGAGCACCATATAGGAATGGTACCAATACTTCAGTCTTACAATGATGCTGAGCACTGTATAGGAATGGTACCAATACATCAGTCTTACAATGATGCTGAGCACTATATAGGAATGGTACAGATACTTCAGTCTTACAATGATGCTGAGCACAATATAGGAATAGTGCCAAGGTGTCAGTCTTACAATGATGCTGAGCACCATATAGGAATGGTACCAATACTTCAGTCTTACAATGATGCTGAGCACTATATAGGAATGGTACCAATACTTCAGTCTTACAATGATGCTTTGTTCCTTATAAAATGTGGCTTAAAAACAATCATCATTTTAGAAAATTCAGGAATGCAGTTTGAGATGTACTGGTAAACACTTTGCTTATTATAAAGACGAAACAGAAAAATCTCAGCTTTTTCCTTGTCTTTGCTCAAGTAAAAAGCTCATTCCACCTACACCTGTTTAAAAGGACAATCATCATTTTTACTCATTTCCAACAGTGGGAACACAATAAAGCATGAACTGTTGCCTAATTGTTGGATAACATAAGGCTGTCATCTTACACAATATACAGTGCCACAGAAGCTAATCTGTTCTTCCTATAATGACGCCCACATACTGTATGACTAATAGAAGTCTTTCATTATTACACACAGATTCCTTATAGATCTAAATTGAAACACAATAGAACATTTGTATATTTTTTTAAAGTAAATATTAGGCATAACACCTGTAGCATTCCTCTCTCTTCAGGTGTTTGGGAATATGAATGAAGGTCTTCTTGCATAAATATAAAAAGAAACGGGATTATTTCCTACTTATGTTATCTGATCGAGAGATATTATCATACTGCAGGACGACAGATCCCCAAATCTTGTGGACTTACCCATGACACTAGTATTTAGGAATGTTTCATGTTAGGGGTATCCAAAAAAGAAGTATGATTAATCAAACATATTAATAAATGATATAGTATGTTTTTATGACACTATTGTAAACTCTCAGAGACAGCAAAGGCTAAAATAAATACTTTTGATTCTCAAGTTATGACTTTTACTAGGTCACTGTATCCTTTATCCCTGAGATATGAAAACTTCAGAGTTTGTTAATTAGAAGTTGAGGTGGAGGGGTCTTCCTACTGAGTGGGGTATGTAGTACTTGCACCTCAATGAAAATATTTTTCTATATTCAGCATGTTCTTGTGATTATGTAACATTTAGGGGTCATGGTTCTGAAAGGAAGGTATCTACTTAAAAATGTTTTGTTGAACCATACCTTTTCCTCTGAATTAAAAACGATTAGACTGTTTCATATTCAAAGATTATGTGTGACATTATTGCAAGTACGAATTTCATGTAGTTGAAAATAATACCTTTGAGAAATAAACTACCAAATGATATTGATTCAGATATAAAAAGAAAGATTATTTTCTGTTTTAGTCTTTTAGAAAGATATACCTCTGAGATTTGTTGCTGAAGATAAAGCCTCCTGCTCTAATCCCATGAGCGCAAATAGCACCTTTCATAATGATCAGTGTATGTCATAGGGTATTCCCAATCTAAAATGGTTCCAGCCTGTTCTTATGTAGGCAGTAGCACCTGTTAACCTCATGGAAAAAATATTAAAACTAAAGTAGCTTCATATTGAAAAAATATTAAAATTAAAGTTCAAAGCAAGTTACAAAAAAGGAAGAATTAGCTCTCCAAAACAGATTAATGCAAAAGAAACCTAGCAATATAGCCACATTTGTGAGCCAATGCATTTGTAAAGAAAACCATAACAACAGAAATCTTAAGAATCGATGGATTCTAGGGACATGCATGCACACCAAGTTACTTTCAGAGACTGCATGTAGTGACCACAGAAAGGATTTGGCCAATTCTAAAACAATAATGCATGTTCCTTAGCTGTGATATACCTTGTGCAATGAACCCTTCAAATTGGCATGCAGCTCTTGTCTTTGTATACACTGTTGGCTTCATGCTAACTTTAAGGAAGTCCTCATTATGTTTTATATACTGTAGCAAAAGGAATCAGCATATTCTTGACCTAATAATTCATTGTAAGACTTAACTCTGCATCTCCATGCCTCTTCTTAAGTTAAAGAAGAAATCCCCACCCAATAATTGCATTTGCTACAAACCAAACATTAAAAATGGTTAATAAGGATAAAGTCCAAAAAATAAATCAACGGCACAAGTAGAGAAAGACCTACTCAGGCTCCATATAAAGGTATGAAGAAAGTTTAATTACTTCAATTAAACAAATGCTTTTTCACTTATGCTTCTTTATGAATAATTAAAAAGCCATATAAAAAAGGTCTCCTTTATATACCCTTATATACCCTACATTTCTTATCACAACATCAAATTATGACACAGAACATCAAATTATGACACAGAACAGAAATAACTTTTTTAACATTTACACTTATAATTAATTAAAAATTAAAACATTTCATAATGCATTAAAATACAATTTATTAATGTTTTAAACTTCTTTCTTTTAAAACTGTTTTAAAGATATAGCATAATTTAAACCAGGGGCTTTAGTAACATCAGGTTCAGTTATCCATCTATATTCTAGTTCAGTGAAATGTGTTATATCCACCCCACTCTACTTATATTAATGACTTGTACAAACATATAGTTAAAACAATGATCAGTATTGGTAGACATTACATGCCTTGCAACAAATTACATGTCTAACTGGCATTATTTCCTTTTGCCACATCATTAATATTTTCATATATCCTTTTTTGAGAATTGATTACTCATTTTACCTACATAAAAACACATACACTTTTGTCTGACAGTTAAATACACTAATCATCATTACTTAAAGTCAGCATAGTGATAGAAAGAATATGTTTTCATAGTTCTAGGATGTTTAAAATGTTTTGCCAATATATTTACACTGTGTGCACCACTCCATGTACACAGGCATACCTTGTTTACTACAGCCAGTACTTCTTTGAATGCCTTTATAACAAAGTTGCCTTTTTAAAGTCTTTATATTTTAGAAAGAAAAGAAAAAAAAATAGATACATAGCACAGAAAAATGGAGAAATACCCAAGACAGAGTAACAAAAAAGCCAATGGTATCACTATTTTCTAAAAAAGCATACTTGATGTCTCCCTTTCCTACCCTGTCAACTTTCTCTAACTCAGAAATCTTATTAACCATGCTAAAACTAAACACCCTGAAGACAATCCCAGTCATGGGTATGTACATACACCCAGGCAGCAAGGCTAAAACACTAAAAGATATTCTCTGTCGGGCTTCCCCAAAAGTCTCTTGTGAAACTATAATACTGGGTGATGTTAATTTAGATTGTAAACCATACAACCTGAAAATCCAAATAATCAATTATAAATACACCAACTAGATATAACAAAGCCACAGCCAGGCAATCAACCCCTATTTGGATGCTAACATCCTCTCCAAATAAAATATTATCTCATGGAACTCTGTCAGGCAGCCTAAGTTATCATTTACTAATCTATCCCATAAGGTACAAATGCAACAGCCCCAAAATACATCATTATAGCCTGGTATGCATATACTTTTATTAATACACTACATCACCTTCATTTGGAGTCAATAAAGGCTCTCTCCTTTGATGATGATGTCTCTGAGTTCAATGTAATCTTCCTTGGTGTTCTAAACACACAAGCCCCCCTCAGAATAAATTGCCCCATGGCTATCCTTAGCAACTAAATAATCCATAAAACAATGAGACAATGCCTTGAAGACTGGGACAAAAAAGCTCCTACTTTACTAGCATATAGACAACTAAAAAACCTAACAAAACAACTTATCACTAAAGAGATAAGAAAACTTGCTACTCAGCCAATCAAAGCATACATACTGATAACTGATAATCCAAAACTGTTCTGGGCCTTAATCAGTAAATTCTTAAATCTAGGACAGCTTATCAGCAAACACACAAAAACAAAATGGTATCATAACCAAGTAATTCTATACCCGTTTTATACAGATATCAATCACATAACCTCCATCAGCATTTTTCCTTCCAACCGGTTCCCACAGATACCATCAAAAAATACCTCAAAATTTAAAGCTTACTACAACTGTCCCTGGCAATCTACCTGGTGACTATCTTAAAATGGCAGCTGAGGTGATTATACATCCAGTTTCAATTTTGATTAATCAGTCTTTATCTGAAAATAAACTCTCCTTGCTATGAAAACACTCATTCATTATTGCACTGTACAATGGTGGAATCAATGCAGACTTTTCAAACTATAGGTCAATTGCCATTTCATCTCCCCAGTCAAAAACATTAGGAAAATGTATTCATAAGCAACTTATAAACTATGTAATAAATAACCAAATTCTGTGTTCAGCCAAAAACAGCTTCCATCCTCACCAAAGTACAACTTCTGATGTACTGACATTTTTATTAATACTGTTAACACCCGCAGAAATGTGGGAAGCCTAGTCTCCATCACCTTCCTAGACTTACCAAGAGCTTTTGATACTGTCTCCCATCAGAAACTATAACATAACCTCTCATCCTTAGGGCTCACCAACTCTTACCTGTGGTAGTTCCACAGTCACCTCTCAAACAGAGCTCAAGCAGTGAAAGGGAAAAATGATTTTTCCACCATTACTAACTATTGATGTCTGACAGGGATCTAAATGATGCCCCACACTTTTCAATGCATTCATCAATGACCTCTACACTGCTACAGAAAATGTTACCCAAGTTCAATATGATGAGGACTGGACACTAATCTGCTCTGCCAAATCTATCTATAAATTCGAAAACAGTACATAATAATCCTTCTTATCAATAGAAACACAGCTAAATAATTGATAACTACTTCTAAATCCTACCAAAAAAAAAAAAAATACAGGTTTTCACTCCAAAACACATCTCTACCAAAACAACATTATTCACTACTTTCTCGGCCAGCAGCAGCATAATAGAGCAAGGAAACCACACAAAATTGCTGGGTGTCATCCTAGATGACCAGCTGAAAATCAACCACCATGTAGCATGTGATTAAAAAAAAATCATCAAAAACTACGTACTTTATACAAAGTAAAAAGCTACCTCGGTGACACAGTCAGAAGATGTGTAGCCTCTAATTTCTTCCTGCTATCTCTCCTCTATGCTGCCCCAGTTTCACTAAACTTCAAGTCTCACAACAGTCCAAACCTGAAAAAATGTTATAATAAAATAGCCAAATTTGCAGTAAACTATAGCAGTAGAGCACACCACTGCCTAGCTCATAGAGAATTAAACTGGTTAGAACTACCCAGTCACCTAGCTCTTTCTCAGATAAGTACAATACACAGACTTCTCTATAAGCCAGAAAATTGCTTAGCCCTTGACAACACAATACAACATTACTCTCCCAACAAAATTGTATGCTCCAGAGAAAAATTACTAATCACTATAACTAAGTCATGTAATACTGCAGGTGATTCTCTATATTCATATAGTCTAGTTAAACTATGGAACGACATACCTCTACCACTGAAACCTACTCAGAATGCAAAGTTATTTAAAACACGATTAAAATGTCATCTGTCAAATCAATGGGTCTGCTCCTGTACATCTTCATGATAAATGCCACTGTTATCTTCATAACTCTCTCTTCATTCAGAATCCTATACCTCACAACCAGTCTTCACCAATACCTGAACAGTTTTACTAGCATCTCCTATCTATATATTTTGTTTTGTAACACTGCTTAGCCCCCTTCTATACATGTAATGTAAACCTTATGATAGCCATATATATAATTACCTCTGATACTGGTTTATACCCATGTCTTAACATTTTCTAACCTACTTAGTTCCTCCCCTCACCTCCATTTTTTTTAATTTCTAAGTACTAATCACATGATCTGTTATCTATCTGACAAACCTATTTCTCTTCAAATGCTTAATATTCAGCACCTAATAATGCACAAGCATCTTTTCTACTATAATAGTTGCCTCTACTTTCATATGAATACAACCTAATTAGAAAATGTAATGTTAATGTTATTATTTAATGCCCGTTCATTAATATTAATAAATGTCTGTTTAAAAATGTTTAGAATATGTTGAAACTTTTCTCTCTGGGCTTCTGCTTACATTTTTTTTTTACTAAACCCAGTTGGACAAACCCAGTAAACAAATGCAAAACAAAACAAATAAAATAAAAATAAACAATATGATAAATACTGAAATCTGAAGTCAAACCCTTCCAATTTGTTTTAAAAATATAAAATGGCAGAACCTACTCAGGCCACCATAGCATAAAAGCATAACATGTATTATATGAACTACAAACAATTGCAATGGATAAGTGCTTTCAAGCCAAAACTCTTCACCAGATCCATACACAAATGTCATTCATTCCATTAAAAAGTTTAGTCCAGCCAATTAGAAGTGAGAAATAGGTCTACACCCTCTCAATGCCAACTTTAAAGGTAAAACACCATTTAATCCTGGTAGCCAATCTGTTTATAGATTAGCTATCCATTTAAGCTCACTTAATTCCGTTTGTTATCTGAGGTCATCACCCCTCTCACTTGCAACCTGTATATAAAGCACCATAAAAACAAAAGAATGACCTGGATGAAAATAACATGTTGAGCTAGTATATTATGTTTAACTACAAGCTGCACATTTCTCATATGCTGCAAAATCTGCCTTTTATTAATCTCATTAGTTTACATTCTCTCATTTCCCTATTATATTATCTGTTTTATAACCACATTCTGCAAATTATATACTTAATTTATCCATTTCTTGCTCATAAATGTTATTGTTGGTACACGACTTGGATCCTCAATGTCTAACTTTTTATAATATTTGAAAAAAACGTGCTGTGGGTGCATGCTATCTCATATTAGCAAACTATTCTTCCAGCATGCCTTTCTATAAACCTTCATCTGATAGTTACCAAAGGCATCTCTGTAAATCTTTACATCTGAAAAATCTATACCATCTTGGGATGATTGGATTGTAAAAGTCAAAAAAATGGTACCCCCCCCGAGTATTAAATACAAAGTTGTAATTGTTCCATATCACCTGTCCATAAAATATCATTAAGTACAGAATTTGTAGCACCTGGTTATAAAACAGATGACATAAGTAGGGAAATGGGAGAATGTAAACTAATGAAATTAACAAGAGGGAAGCCATGGCTCAGCCATAAAACATCAAGAAATGAGATGCCATCTTTCATTTCATCTTTCCCTTTGCAAGTATGCCGATATAGGACAACCAAGAGTAGTTCTGTCATATAATAACAAATATAAAGAGAATTTGTGAAGTAAATAGAAGTCTCTAGAGCTGTGGACGAGGGTAAGGTGGTCCACACAGCCTATCTGGACATCGCCAAGGCCTTTGACACCATCCCCCACTCTGGAATCATAGATAAACTTACTAAGCTGGGCATAAATCACTTGATGGGTTGCCAACTGGCTTACTGACAGAACCCAGACTGTAAAAGTAGCTGACTCCAAATCCAGCTCCAGACAAGTGCCAAGTGGAGTACCTCAGGGTTCAGTCCCAGGACCGCTCTTGTTTGGCATCTACTTTTCTGAAATACAGACCAACACTAAGGGGCTCTGGCTAACAAAGTTTGCAGATGACTGCAAACTGGGAGCCATTATTGAATCCCCAAATGATGTGGATATTCTACAAAAGGGCCTTACAGAAACAGATGCTTGGTGCCAGAGCCATGGTCTCAAGCTTAATGCCAAGAAATGTATAGTTATCCCCTTTGGGGAAAAACCATGAACCCATGAATTACCACATAGGTGGCAGTACACTAAACACCAAAAGTGTGATGAGAGACTTTGGGACACAGGTGGGCAGTGGTCTCACCTTCGAAAACCATATCGCCACAACAGTCAGGAAATTCTTCTATGTGGCACACCTCATCACTAAGGGCTTTTCATCCAGAAAAAAGGAGGTCATTGTCCCACTGTACTCATCCATCATTAGACCCATTATAGAGTACAATGCCCCATTTGGTATGTACCTCACAAGACATCTGCAACAGCTGGAAAGGCCGCAGAAATACCCCACTAAAAGAATCACAGGCCTAAGGCAGATGACCATCTAAAAAAACTCCAGGTATACTCTGTGGCATATTGTCTACTCAGAGACAAGCTCTGCTTAATATACAAGGCCATGTCAAACCCTGAGCTGTTGGACATGCTCAACTTAAAAAAATCCCAATCCCTCAGAGCCTCACGCTCCAGGGATCTAAACCTTGTCATCACAATGAACACAACATGCTGGAGGGATAGGTTCCTGACCCAGAGATTCCCCATATTCTGGAATAGACTGCCCAAACATGTCAAGCAGAGCGCCTCCTTGCCCCTCTTCAAAAGGAACCTTGACGATTGGATGGGAGATAGGAAATTCACCCCGGGGATCACGTCAGTTGCCCTGCTAGGCAGGGGTCAAGGGAAGTAAATATTGTGGAAAGAAATATCCAGGGAATTGTTATGGCTAGGCTTGTATAGGCCCTAGGACCGATAGCCTAGTACCAACCTATGAACCTATGAATTGGTGTATCCTTAAGACTGATGATGAAATAAGGAAAATGGTTGGGGTGGCACTACTTTTTAGTTTTAAGAATGGATTAAATTTAAAAAGGATGCTATACTACCACTGCAGGCTTTTAGTGTTCCTATGGTTGCTGATTTTGCATTGTTTTAAAAATATCATAGATACCTCGAGTATCCCAATAATAAGTTAAATAAATTCTCAAATGAGATTCTGTGTTATTTCTTTTGTCTGAGCTATGTTGTATTCCAAGAAAGGGGAGGCATTGCTTGATCTGTCACTAATAACTTTTTTCTTGAATTTAATTTAACTCATAGCTGTTATAACCACTGACTAATAATTCTTTTGAAAAATGATCATGTGTCTTTTTAATCGTACTTGAATCACTCATTAATCTTGAAACTAGAATAATTAATCCCTCATTATGTTTTTTTTAAATAAAAGGATGCATACAACTTTGGTGTAAATAGGAATTCTTTTTACAAATTTTTTTTAAAAACACTTATCTTAAGATTTTTTTCTTTATCTCTTCAAATAAGTACATCTAAAAAATGTATATTAGAAATAATGTATTGGAGTCTAAATATACTTTAAACATTACAAATGAATCCAAACTACCATGCCTTATCAAAAATATTGTCAAAAAATCTTTTATAATAAGGAATTTATGATTTAAATACATTCTTAGAGATTCCTTAAAGAAACTCATAAAATATGAAATATTCCCCTACAGGATCAACTAATTTAATCCTTTATATCACTTCAATTATACATTTATAAACATGGGAAAGCAACTCTTGTCAATACAATGATACTTTCCTTAGTACTTTGTGAATTTACAACACATTCCACTGTTACCAGGGTCATTACTTGTGGTTAATTTCTAAAATCCAATATTTACCTTCATTTTGGGATCTAGTGAACCAAGACTTAGCAGAAACAAATTCAGTGGCACAGCTCATTAATGCATTATACATATTGTCACCTTATTTGGACTAAACATTCCCAGTAGTTTGGAGATTAAATTACTCCCTTTTCAAATTGGTCTCCAAATTTGCAATAATTGGGAATGCAAATGAGTAATGTAGAGTTTTTGTTGTTCTGCGGCAAATATATAAGGTGATGCTATGCACAATGTTAAGACATCTAATCTGTTCTAATGCTGGGTAGAAAAATCCTGCCAAAAACGGAATTATATGGCTCCTCTATAGGCTGTTAACTTTTAATTCTTCTTCTGAAGTGTACCTCAGTCACACAACATAATGGGATAGAACACCCGATGACTGTCCTCCTTAGAAAATCACTCCTGGTGAGATTTCTAAGTTTATGCCAGCAGTTATTTCATTGTTATGGGAGATTATTCCCTTCCTCATGTTTGCGTGACTGCAAACTTGGTATATAATGTCAGGGAGTATGAGTGGTTTACTCCTCCACATTGGGAAGGTGAGGGAGACTTACTTGTCCTTTTGAGATTGTTTTTTTTTTTTCTCTTTTTTTAGGTCCTCAGATGTCTGTCACTCAATGTTATGTAGTGGAACAAAGTTATCTGCATACATCTCAGCCCTGCTTCTTTTCTGAATTCTGTTTTATCTTCATTGCAGCTGCTAAATTGACACAAAATGAATACATTGTTCATGCGTAAATGCTGTCTTGTGTTGTCCATCTTGCCTTTTATAGAAGACAAACTAGTATTTCAAGTAGATACTAAAATTACCAAGGTTGGTAAAAAGAAATGTGTGTTTATAATTTTTGTAGCTAGATATCCTAACACAGAGTCTAACATGTCTGACACATTGGTACCTTAGTCTAATGATGCGAAAATAGAATGGATAACACATAGTATACTGAAGCGTGTGTATTTAACAATAACTGCTATAGATTTTTCCATTATATTTAGTCATTGCATATAGAAAAAAAATACTCTCAACATGGGTATTCCCTTTCACTGGCATTATTTTTATTAGTAAAATAAAGAGGAACTGAGCAACATAACAATAAAGCAATGAACTTTAATAAAAAACCAAAGCATTCAGGTCACAAACCCGTTATCAGTGCTAACATCATTCTTAAATCAAATATATTTAAATAATATTCCATCCCACATCATAGCCAATCAAAATCAAGACAATTAAGTTATTAACTTAAAGGCATATAAAACATTTTAAAATAAATCAATTATACATAAAAATACATATAGATAACAATTGTGTGTACAAAAATAATTTTAATAAAAAAACAATTGTACAAAAAAAAATCTGTTTGTACTTAAGGATAGGTCTTATTGGGAGACATATCAGGAGAGGTGACATTAAAAAGTTGAAAGGAAAGAGTATAAATGGATTATATAGTTATATGCTGACCAATCAGTCACCAGGTCTGAATCAAACTGTGACATTAAAACCTATCCTTAAGGACAAAAATGAAATGATTACATTTTTTGTACAGTTGTTTTTTATTAAAATTGTTTTTGTACATGCAGTTGGTATTTATATGCATTTTTATATATTGTTCTGTAACAAAAATTGTGCCGTGATTTAATTTATATAGATTTAACTTCAGCATTTGACAGGGTCATACATAAACCACTGATCAATAAATTAGAACAACTACATACTGATGTACTCTTGATAAGACGGACAGCTGCATGGCTTATAAATAGGACATAGCAAGTATCATACAGCAATTGGACAGGTGAAATTCTTGGCTACAATGAGGGCATCCCAAAAGGCTCAGTCCTAAGCTCATACTTATTTAAATTGTATCATTCAGATCTATCTTTTTCATCTGAGGTGTTCTACAGTCTATGTGCAAGTGAGGTGAAATTTACAGTGTTACAGACAGGGCATTTCTGCAAAAGAACTTGACTAAATTGACCATTTGGACACATTAGAATAATATGCTGATAAATTCATCAAAAACTAAGCATATGAGATTTGGGAGGCACAAACTGAAAGGTGAACATTTAATACAACACACAGTGATTAAAACTATGGATTCATTTAAGGACCTGGATATACGAACATTGATCCAACTTTGAGTTTGTCTTATCATATTAACCAACTGGGTGAAGAGAGTTACAGAACTATAGGTTGTATAAAAAGATTTATAAAGTCTAGGAAATCAGAAATGATGAAGTCATTGTCTGTTAGTTACTTTAGACCCAAACTTGAGTATGGAGTGGCAATATGGAAACCTTGTAAGAAAACAAGCATGAGTAAACTGGAAAGAGTACAGAGAAAATATACCAATGGCATCCATAGATATGAAAATTTAAGTTATTATGAAAGAGTAAAATAGCTGAACTTGTACAATGTCTCAGATATTTAAGAGGAAATTGTATTCAGATGTATAGGGCATTTAGAGGCAACTACCTCTGGAAATGTTTGGAGTTATCAAAAAGTAGTGGAGAATCATTAGACAACTATGTAGAAGACTGAGAAGTGTACTAACTGGTTTTCTGAGAGAGCAGCTGATGCATGGAATATACTACAAAATTACATTAAAGCAAGCACTAGTTTAGATACTTTTAAGAACAGCCTAGGCACTTATTATGGGAACAATTGTTCCGGTATATTGGAAGGCAAGAAGGGCATTAATGCCCATGCTTTAAATATTTCTATGTATGTATGCATGTACAGCCATTGCAAGATTTTGGCTGCAAATGCTTTAGCTGGAAAATTGTTTCATCTCATCTTCACTGATTTGACTGATAAAGGATATCTAACTACAGGTACATGGTCTGGTTACCGAACACACTACTCTTTATACAAGTGAAAGCCTCTAGTCTTGCCAACATAATCCAGTGAATGGCTGAACATCAGTCTCCATCCATTGAACATTCATTCAGCAAATGTTCATGTCTTCAATGGGGAAAGTAACTAGTTGGCCACCACTTCCCCATGTGTACCACCGCAGTATTTCAAATGTCTCCAGAAGTCCTCTACATCCTCTAGAAAGGCTTGCACAAGAAAATCAGGGCATTCAAAGATGGTAATGTCCCTGAAATGGATGCAGTGATCCTCAGACATTAGTTCTGCTTGAGCAGACACAGTGTTTATTTGATGTTGGGTTATTCAGAGAGTTTTGTTCCCAGTACAAGATGCGGTGATCCAGTGGTGATTAAATGAAATATTAAAAAGACACATTGGATGTTCCCTCATGAAAATAGATATATCCAGGTTTGCTATCATTATCAGTGCTTATTTCTGAAATCTACACAATGTTTATTTCTTAATTTGGTATACTTATATTAGCAAAACTTCACTTTTACATGTTATTTATAACACTATATGGAAAGCACCAAGGCTTGGGATACTGCACAAGAAATGTGTATAATCTATTAGTTTGTCTGTGTGCAGTTGATACTTTGATGCTTTGACTGCAGCTGTATATGTCATAGAAGATTGCAAGAATGTGACTTTTTTTCATTTAATACTAAAAATCTAAGTATAGTTTTATAAATTAATATTGAAGGACATCACAAGCAGGGAAACACTGACAATTAACAGGTCTCATTGGTACCACAGCCAGCTATGAAACTGTATGCCACTGTGAAAATAGAAAAGTGCTATTTTAAAAAGTGAAATGAGAGAATATAAGCAGGAAAAAAACTATATAGCAATTCTGACACATCAAAATGTACTTAGACTTTGTCATAGATATGTGGGTATTTGACTGAACTATGTATTCTGCTCAGGACTGTCAGTGGTCATGGGTAGACATCATCCCAAAAATGAGGACTGCAAGTGATGACAAATCTCAGATGACCAAGGTATTAGAAAATTGCCTGATCCCATTGCCCTAATTTAACCTCCTTTAAGTAATTCTTGTCATATCTTGGCTATAAATCTTTTCTAATCTGACTTCCTCTTATTAGTATGACATCACTATGCAACCCTGCCCATTTGTTTGCCAAGATCAAAAATCTCAGCAACCAAAGTCAACTGCAAAATATATACAGCTGTGTGAGGAAAGTACAGCTGTGTAAAATCTTACCATAACAGTAGATGTCCTTTCCTTCACTGTTGTAATGTTCCTAACAGATGGGATTCCCTCCCATGGAAGCCCGAACATCTGGCTAGCCCTTAAAAGGTACACCAAATGTCACCCAAATAAATGCTCCTTGTGTAGCATAGGGCATAAAAGTGACATTCAGGCCTACCATAATCAGAACTGAATGTCCTAGTAGGAACACAGTCCAAGAACCCCAGAGGTAACCTGTACATCCAGGAAGGCAAAAGACTATGGGGAGGGAGGGAGCAAATATTGCAGCAGTGAAGGCAAGGACATCCACCATTATGGTAAGATTTACACAACTGTACTATGTCCTTACATTCATTGCTGCAGTATTCTTAACAGATGGGAGAGTGCCAAAGCTCAAGGGGAAACTTGGCGTGGCAAGGCAAAGAAGAACCCCCTAAAAAGCCATGAAGAATGGTACTAGCAAAACCAACCCTAGCTCTAGAGATACCATCCAAAGTCCAGGTAGTTGCCTCAAGAGTAAAATTAGCATCTCTGCCCTTGAAAAAAGTACCTGAAGAAGCCATAGCTCTAGTAGAATGAGCCTTAACTGAAGAAGGAAGGCTCTTGCCATGAAAAGTAAAACAAAAGGAAATAGCCTTAGAAATCCAAGAAGAAATAATTTGCTTGGATACAGCAAGTCCCAAAGATCTAAGATAACAAGAAACAAATAACTGATCAGATTTTCTAATAGCCTTGGTCTTACTCAAATAAACCCTGAGTTGCTATGCACATCCAAAGTATGCAGCGCCCTCTCACTGTCAGATTGTGGACAGTGAAAAAGTAGGCAGATTAACAGACTGATTCAGTGATAGCTCATTAACCACCTTAGGCATAAAAAAGGGTTAGTGTGTAAGGACACCCTGTCCTCATTAAAGACCAAAACAGGAGGACAAACCATAAGGGCCTGCAACTCAGAGAGCAGTCTGGCAGAAGTAAGAGCTAACCAAAGAACAGTCTTCAATGAAAAACATAGCAAGGAAGCTGAAACAGCAGGCTCAAAAGGAGCCAGAGTCAATTTCAACAAAGCAAAATTAAGATCCCAGGGAGGAGGAACAGGCTTCCTGGTAGGTATAATATTAAGGACACCTTTAAGAAATTGTTTAACCTCAAAGCTAGAAGCTAAAGGAGGACAAAAAGCAGACAAGCAGAGATAGTTGATAAGTGGCCCTTAATAGAAAAATAGGCCAAACCAGCATTGAGCAACTCACTCAAATAAGAGAAAACCAAAGGAACATCCACAGTAAGTGAGTCTAGGTTATGAGAGAGACACCAAGTAGAAAACCTCTTCCATTTCGATACGTAGGATGTCCTAGTAGTAGGTTTCCTGGCCTCCAGCAGGACCTGCAGCATGTCCTCAAGAAAAAAAAAAGGTGTCTGTGAGAAATCAAAATCCTATTGCCCACAGTGTCAGTTGAAGCATGGAGAGGTGGGGATGGATGAGAGATTCCTTGTCTTGTGTGATTAGATCCACCCTGTGAGGTAACGTGATGATTGCCCCTGGCTAGATGCAGTAGTAGATGGAACCAGTGCTATCATGGCTAAAAAGGAGTCACAAACAAGATTTTCGGACCATCATTTTGAATTTTGAACAGGACTTTCAGAATGAGAGGACGGGGAGTGAATGTACAAAGAAACATTTCCTTCCAAGGAAATGTGATGGCATCTACCTTCAACACCAGTGGACCTGAAACTCTGCTATAAAACAGAGGAAATTGTCTGTTCAGAGGGGAGACAAAAAGAAACACTTGAGGAGTAGTCCACTGGTGGATAATGTCCAGAAACACATTCCTGTGAAGTATCCATTCATGGGACTGAGTTAAAGACCTGCTCAGAGTGTCTGCCACAATGTTCTAACCAGAAGGGATATAAACTGCCTGAAGAGTCACTTGATACTTGACAACAAAATCCCATACCAGAAATGCCAACCTGTAAAGAAGATCTAGTTCCTCCCTGTTTGTTGATATACCACATCACTGTGGTATTGTCTATGAACACCTTGAGAGGCCCTGGAAAGAAAATAGGATGAAAGACCTGAAGAGCCAGCAAAATAGCTCTCATCTCTTTGACACTGATGTGCTCCTTCTGCTGATGAAGTGACCACACCCCCTGTACTTTTAGACAGCCAAATGTCATCTCCTCATCCTATGTCTGAAGCATCTTTGAAAAATTCATGTGAAGGAGGAGGGGGATGAAATGGATCCCTGGATTCAAAGACAACTGCTAAATCCATCAATTAAATTCCTGTCTGAGACAAGGAAAAAGAGGAACTACAAAGTCTAGAGGATGTGCATGTTGGAGCCACACTGACTTCAGAAATCACTGAAACTTTCCCATATGAAGTTTGGCCAGAGGGAGCATTAGAATGGTGGATATCATGAATCCAGAGCTCTCAGAAACTCCCTGGCAGTAATGGAAGCCAGAGGAAGAAGAGTTTGAAAGAAAGAAATGAGAGATAATTCCTTTGGAGGAGGAAGGGATGCAAGCATTGGCATTGTCTGAATCCTGCAACCCAGAAAAACATGATCCTGAGAAGGAGTCAGAGAAGACTTTTTGAAATTTATAGTGAGCCCCAGGCTCTGAAGAAGGGAAACAGCAAAATGAAGATTTTGCAAAAGGGTCTCTGGAGAGGACGCCTGCATCAATAGGTGGTCTAAGTAAGGAAACATTTGGATCTCTCGAAGCCTGCAAAAAGCAATCACAGGAGCAAGGCATTTGGTGAACACCCATGGGGCAATAAAAAGGCCAAAGGGCAAACTGAAAATGCCAGGAAGTAACGGAGAAATAAAAAACTTCCTGAAAAGAGGATGGATTGGAATATGGAAATAAGCATCCTTGAGATCCAGTGATACCATATAGGCCTGAGGGAGCAAGAGAGGAAATAGAATCTGAAGGGACAACATTCAAAAGGAAGGCACTTTTAGAAAAGTGTTTATATGAGTGAGGTATAGAATAGGTCTCCAAGTGCCCTCTTTTCTGGGCACTAGAAACAGTCTTGAGTAGAACCCTTTCCCCCTCTGGGACACAGGCACCTCTTGAATAGTACCCTGAGTCAAGAGATTTTGAAGAACCTGTGGGAAAAAGGGAAGTTGTTCCCAAGGATGCTGAGGAATGGCCATAAAAGGACAATATGACTTCCACACCATGAAATACCCCTGACAAATAATCAACAGAACCCAAGAAACCTGAGTGATCTGAAGCCAAATAGGAAGAGAAAGAGAAATGTGAAGAGAAAGAGGAATGTGGCTGGGAAGAGCCGGAGAGTTATACAGCACTTTGATTGTCTGGAAAAGAAAGCTTCAGAGTCCCTGAAAACTGAGTAGCCTTAGCAGGAAGAGTCCATTTGCAACTCTTCCTACCTTTATTAGAAGGGCAGGATTGCCTATGAACAAAGGCAAGTTTATCAAGATAGTTTCTCTGAAATTTAGGTTCGGCAGAAACAAACATGTTTAGGCTCCTGTAAGGCCTTAACCTTATCCTGAAGGGACTTAAACCAGCAGCAGCTTCCCCAAACAAAAGTTTAGAATCCAGAAGAGCATCCATCAGCTTAGCTTTAATATCATCAAGGAGAGGTTGAAGTCTAAGCCAAGAATACCTCCTCATCACTGAACCAAAAACAGCAGCCCTAAAAGAGGCATCTGCTGCCTCATAACAACACTTAACAGAATGAAAAATGACTTGAGAGGAAGTCCCTAGCAAGGAAAGAACAGATGTTTTACCCTCGGAGTATGAGTCTGATAATTAATAGCCCTAAAAGCTAGGGTAGCAGAAGTGTAAGACTTCTTACCCAGCCTTTCCATAGTTCTGCTAGCCTTGTCAGAAGACAATAACTTAGACAAAGGAAGCTATTGAGATGACTTATCAGAGTCTACAACCACAACAGAGGGGTCAGCAGTAGGCCATTTATATAAGGAAGAATCATCAGGCACCCTATAAAACCTGTCAGGCTTCTTGGGAGCAGGGCACAGAGAATCAGGCTCATGAGAGGCATTGGAAAAGGTATCCAGCAAAGCAGCCAAAACAGGAGGAATATCCACAGATTTAGGGGATTCCAACTGCAGCAACTCATAGACCCTCCAATGGATATCAGAGACCTGACCACAATCCCACTTAAAAAATCCATCATCATCCTAGAGAGTGTGCCCCCAAAGGAAATTTCCTCAAAAGGAACATTTGGACTTGATAGATTCCTCCTCCTCTGACCCATAATCTAAAGGAGACATAATTTCAGTACAACAAGTCAGGGATTCATTATCTGAATCCAACTCATCCTCAGAAAAATCCTGTTCTCTATGCCTGTTAAGGGGAGTAGAGGACCAGGGAGGAGCAGGAACCGAAATCCCTTGATGAGGCTTTAAGGACATTAAAGCAGTAAACAGAGTGAAGGCCTGCCATTTGCTTTGTGGATCCTTAGGAGCAGAAGAAATATGTTTAATTTTTGTTTCTTTTTTTAAGGGAATGCACCCTCCAAAAAATTGAGACGGCTTAGACACAGGACAGTAGTCGAGAACCGTAATAGAAACTTCTTCCCCAGACAAAAACTGAGGAACTCCCCTAGGCCCCTATGAAAAAATTAGCTGTGGCTCCCACTGAATATCGCAGTCAGATGCCTGCAAAGCCTCTTTGGATGTGCTGCCAGCCAGACTCTCACTGGTCTCTGACAGGGTTGCAGCAGAGAAATCTGATGGTTTACCTTCATTTGTTCGATAATGTAATGCACAATCGTGCATATGCATGACTCTAAATAGTGAATTATGGAACCTTTGTGAGCCCAAATGTCAAAAATGGTTTGCTGGAAACCCAAATTGAACCATTTTTGAACTGCATCACAACAGTGCGCTCCCCGTGACATTTAAAAGACATCACCGGATGTCTCCAAACACCATTAAGCAGGGAGGCAAACCTCCTGTACCCCCTGCTACTTTAATATACAAACTCCGAGCTCAAACTACAGCGAGGGAAGGGGTACATGTTCCAACCCCCACTGTAGTGTGATTTGCACTCAAAATTCCGAATTCACCTAAGCGAATGCACACTGGCATTCGCTCAGGTGTGATTTTGGCCATATGTGGTTCGTCAATACGGACTTTTGCAACTGTTCTTTTGCACATCTGCCATGGCAGATGTGTGCTTCACACAAATGAAGGTAAACCAATCTGACAACGCAGCTAGACGAGCCACCAGGTTTGCAACGAACTCAGGAGAAACACCTGGCAGAGGTTGGACAGTGGAAGATTTTGGTTGGACCTTTTTCACTTTCTTCTTCCCTAATGGCTGACCCTCAGGGCAGGAGATTCCTTTCATTGTATCTTTAGCAAGAAGCTTAAGATGCTGGTTCTCAAGATACAAGGAAAGGGAAGAAAGTCACTGCAAAAGGTTTTCTGGAATGAACACCTGACAAATAGAACAAGATGTATGGTCGTCAGAAGCTCCTAGACAAAAAACACTTGCCATGGTGGTCTTTATGGGGAATCTGTCTCCCACACTGGCATTTAAACTTCCTGGATGACATTAACCCCAAGGAGCACAAAAAAGTAAGAAGAAACAAAATCTCCAATGGAGCACTTATCTACATCTGGAAAAGAAGTCAGCAAACAGGCACAGGTAATCACTGGAGAACAAAAATGCATTAATCTGGCAGAAAACAGATGTAGGTAAACAGACCAATGGTAAAAAAATATGTTCAGACTGGCAGCAAAGAAGTTCTGATTATGGTAGACCTGAACGTCACTGTTATGGCCTATGCTATGCAAGGAGTGTTTGGGTGATGTTTGGCATACCTTTTAAAAGCAACAATTAGTCTTTAAACGGGAACAGCATACAACTGATAAATATAACAAGTCCCACGAACTGTTCCAAAAGTAATCTCTCCAAAGCACCAGCACTACAAAAAAAGTAAAACGTAAAAATTTTTTTTATTCACACAATGAAAAACAAAGGTTGCTTTAATAATATAATCACTTCATCAGAACACATGAAAAATACTAATCATTTAAAACTAAACTAATAATTACATCTGAAACTCTTTCTTCCATTATATGAACAAAAAAAGTAAAGTGCTAGTATTATAGTTCCTTCCTAAAAAAATGTTTACAACTTTAATTATTCATAAAAAAAAAATTAATTATAATCCTACACATAAAAACCAAGTACTAAACTCCAAAATTAATTATGCATATATATAAATAATGTAATAAATACATCATATATACAAGCTAGTTTAAAAAGTATGCATGAAAAATACATTATTAATATTAAGTAAATGAATGAAAACTATATGATGACTTTCTATTTTAAGTGTACATGTGTATTGGTGGGAAATTTAGTTTCTGATTTCCTTGTCACTCACTTTTAATTTTGTGTCCCCCCTCTTATGTTCATTTTTTACTGCCTCAATATTCCGAATTTAAACCCTGTACATGTTGCTATCCATCAAATGCTTCCGATAGCATTATTACCATCTTTTTTCTTTACACTGTACATATGGTCATATCAAACTAAAAATCAATGTCTATCCATCTGTTCATCCTGACATTCTATAAAGCCCTATTTTAGATGTTATATATAAATGACTGTCTCTAGACAATGTCTAGATGTAATGTATTGTTTCCACCATATTTTTTCAAGTATACACATGTACACTATGCACATAAGTCAGTAATAAAGATTCATTCATATGTTACTTAATATTAATATGTGTATTTCATAATATGTTTTTAAATACTTTTTTATTACTGATGTATTTATATGATGTATTTTATATATTATTTATATTTTTGGATAATTAATTTTTTTAGTTTTGGATGTAATGACAATATAATTGAAATTTTTGTAATTATAATTTTATAATTGTAAAAATTTTTTAGAAGGAACTATAATATGCATAGCACTTTAAATTAAGATTCACAATGGAAATGAAGTGTAGTGATAAATAGTAAATGGATGTAGGAGAATAATTTAAAGATTGAATGATTTGTTCTGATAAGTGTGTTGATGGATTTGATGAAAGCTTTCATTATTGTTTACCGTTTTATATTTACTGGACTTTACGTGCTGGACTTTGGAGAGAAGATTCTTTGGGAGCAGTTAGGTAGGGACATACGTTAACAATTAGTCTTTGGTAGACTGGCTGAACGTTCGGGCTTTCATGGCAGGGAATGCCATCTGTTAAGAATACTGCAGCGGTGAATAAAAGGACATCATTTTCTATATTTGTTTTAATTTGATGAAAGTATTCAGGTGCATCATACTTTGCTACAGTCCTATGTTTAATCAACTGCTTGTAATGGCAACATGGTCCCAAGAAGTGTAACTGAGTCACAAGAAGGGTAGAGTTTTGTTTTGCTTTGCCAATATTAACTAAGCAAGAAATATTTCATAGGTTCATAGGTTCATAGGTAGGTACTAGGCTATTGGCCCTAAGGCCTATATAAGCCTAGCCAAAAAGGTACCCTGGCTTTCACCACCCAGGAAAATTATTTTCCTGTGCCACTGTCGAGCAGAGCCACAGAAGTGATCCCTGGGTGAATTTCCTATCTCCCATCCAATCATCAAGATTTTTCTTGAATAGTGCTAATGAAGAGCTTTGTTTGATATAGATAGGTAGCTTGTTCCAGAGTATGGGAAGTCTCTGGGAGAGGAATCTATCCCTCCAGCATGTTCTGTTTATTGTGGTGACAAGGTTTAGGTCCCTAGAGCATGTAGCTCAGAGGGATTGGGATTTATTTAAGTGGAGCATGTCCAACAGCTCTGGGTTTGACATAGCTTTGTATGTTAGGCAGATATCACCTCTGAGTAGGCGATATGTGACGGAGTAAAGCCGGAGTTTTTTGAGACGGTCTGCATAGGGCATCTGTTTGAGGCCAGTAATCTTCTTTGTGAGGTATTTCTGCAGCCTTTCTAGTTGTTGTAGATGTCTTGTGAGGTACATACCAAAAGGAGCTCTGTACTCTATGATGGGTCTAATGAGTGATGAGTAGAGGGGAACAATGACCTCTTTTTTTCTAGATGAGGAACCTTTTGTGGTGAGGTGTCCCACATAGAAGGATTTCCTGACTACTGTGGCGATGTGATTATCAAAGGATAGACTACTGTCTACCTGTGTCCCAAGGTCTCTTATCACACTTTCGGTGTTAAGTAGACTACCACCTATGTGGTAGTTCACGGGTACAGAGCTTTTACCAAAAGGGATGACAATGCACTTTTGGCATTGAGCTTGAGGCCATAGCTTTGATACCAGGCATCTGTCTTAGTGCGGCCTTTTTGTAGGATGTCCACATGGTTAGGAGTTTCGATTATGACTCCTAGTTTGCAGTCATCTGCGATCTTCATTAGCCAAAGACCTTCTGTGTTAGCCTGCAATTCTGAGAAGTAGACACCAAACAGGAGAGGACCCAGGACTGAACCCCGTGGTACTCCACTTGTCACTGGTCTGAAGTTGGATTTGGAGTCTGCTACTTTCACACTGTGGGCTCTGTCAGTGAGCCAGTTGGCAACCCATCTTGTGACATAGGGATTTATATTTAGTTTAGTGAGTTTATTTATAATTCCAGAGAGGGGGATGGTGTCGAAAGCCTTGGCGAGAGCTAGACAGGCTGTGTGAACCACCTTACCCTCATCTACAACTTTGGTGACCACTTCAAAGAAGTCTATCAGGTTTAGGAGACATGATCTGCCTTTGACAAACCTGAACTGTGTGGGGTCCAGAGTTTGGAGATTACCAATGTCATTGTTTATAAGTTCCATGATGATACATTCCATAGCCTTGCAGACCAGGCTTGTCAGGCTAATGGGGTGGTAGTTCCCGGGGTCTATGTTGGCTCCCCCTTTGTGGAGTGGGATAACCGTCACTGTGCGCCATTCATTGGGCACAAAGCCTGAGGTGAGGCTATGATTGAACATGTTACTTAGGTGGGGTACCAGTTTGTTCTGTAGTTTGTGTAAAATGCAGCCTGGGATGCTGTCAGGTCCCATGGATGCTGTGTTCTTAGCTTTGGAGAGTGTAGTTTTTACATGTGCAGCCGTGACTACAGGAACTTTGCATTCTTCCGGTATAGAGATAGGCCATTTAGGAAAATCAGTTCCAACACTTTTATCCAGAACTAACCCTAGAGAACTATATTCAACATTCGCCAGAACTATCTGGTTGTAGTATCTTAACTTAAATCCCTTAGTTATTTTTCTGTTTATCAAGACAACTACTGTGATGGTTCCCATTCTGCTCCATCACCATGTCATAATATCAGAATTACTGGGTTGAATCCTGTCCAGTATTAATACTTGTATTAACTATGTTATTAACTTGTTATTTACTCTTAGATGTACCAGGTATTTGGGAATACCTTTTCACTTTTTTCATTAATGTAAAATATTACAATACTGATGCCACATTCTTATAGTATACAGCCATAGGTGTAGAGGTTACTTTCATATTCTCTAAGATTAGATGTGATCTTAGTGTACCCCTGTATCAAGCGGTTATGCATATGTTTTTTTCTTAAGAACATGTCGCTAAAATAATTATTACCCTGTTTCTAACAGTAGCAGCTGAGATAAAATTAGAGCTAAACATACAATTAAAAGGACTTTCCAAGCCAAGTTTTCAAAGCAGGCTTGTGCAGAGTTCTTGATTTTGCTCAACATTGCCAACCTCAGTGATATATTCAGTGGAAATGACTACAGGTTTGATCCCTCCACTGTGGAAGTTCTTAATTTTAATAATTTATGGCTAATATTGAGACTTGGAGTTGCCTGTCAGTATTTCAAATATTAGAACTGATTTAGCAATTTGTTTTGAAAGAAGGGAAATTTGCAGTGTAATGAATTGTAATTTACAGGAAGTGAGCTGCCATTATGAATTCCTATTGGCTGTTGACTGAGTGTGCATTGCTACAATTTCAACTGTATTACTCAACTTTGCTCTTCCTTCAGCAATATTAACTGCACAACACCATAACAGGTTACTGTCTATAGTCACCAGTGGCTACTTTACTGAACTTTGTCTTGCTGTTGTCTAGTGTGCCCATTTGAGTTTTTCAGCATTAGTTCTAACTGCTAACACTTTCTGTTGGCTTAATGATTTATTATTAAGATTGCTACTTAAGTGCAAGAGGCCACCTTGGTTGTTGTGACTTCTTGTACTGAAGATTCTTTGTACCTATCGACTAACCTATAAAGTATATGTTGATGGTACCTACCCTTTTATAAGACATAGACTCACCTGACTGAAACAGAAAAATGGAGGAATGAAGGACCAAAAACTTGTATCCCTTCTGTTGCTAGCAGTGTTCTTAGACAATGTAAGTGGTGCTCACAAGACAATGAACTATTGTTTGCAACATGGAGGCTGCCCTCTCACTAAATAGGAGGATCTGTTAACACCACATATCACCACATAAACATACCAAACCAACATAAGCTAAGGTTGTCAAAAAGTCACTTCCCAAGCCTCCAAGAACCAAAAATTAAAGTTTCAGTAGAAGTCCATAAACACACAACATCATCACCCATACACTATGTAATGAATCACCAGGTTGGAGACTGTAAACAGTTTAATGCCACTAAATCTATGAGGACAAGTAAGAATGTTCCAGTAATTGGTGACTCCACTGTCAGGCACAATGACTATATGCTTATGAGCCTGGACAAGGAGGACAGGGTGATTACTTGTCTCACTAGTGCCAGGATCTGCGATGTTGCAAGGGCCCTTCACTTCCTCACAGTAGACAAGTATGAATATGAACTTGTGGTAGCCCATGTGGGTGTGAATGACTTGAAGTGTTCAAACCTGAGGGACATCTACAGAGATACGCTGGATCACATTATTCATGTGTCAAATGCAGGTAAGATTCTGGTCCTGAGAGGAATCCTTTCTACCTGATGATTAAATATAAAGAAAAGATAACTGGTTTCAACAACTGGCTAAGCAGATGCTATTATTCTATGGGGTCCATTATGTGTCAGTTTGGAAGTACATAGTAGACATACTGACTTATTTGGCAAACAATGGCCTATATCTCTTGCTCCATGGGTTCTGCTTACTGGCAAAAGTCCTTATTGCCCCCACTTTAGTGTCTTTTTTAGGCAGAGTCCATCTACTGGATATTCTGACATAGCAGATAAACTTGCAGCAAATTCCAGTTCTACTATATCAAGATTGTTCTTAATATCACATGTCTTAATAACAAATAGTACGATCTTAAGGCTCTTACCCAACTTAAACACATCCATATCTTGCGCTATAAATGAGATGTCATTTCACTGTAAAGACAGCATTCACTCCTTACTTGGGTTTAGCACTTATTATGTATTCAGACCTGAGGGAAAACCTGTGGGTTATAATCCCATATTTGTCAGAATCCATATCAGCTCTAAGCAGGTTCCCTGAAATCCACAAATCAAACTCATTGAACTCCAAATGACTAAACAAAACCAGTTATTAATTTATAGCCTACCACAGGACACCCTCCATGTTCCCATTCCAAAGTGTTCTGCCTGAAGTGCTATTATGAAGGGTGATTTTAATGATCCATTGATAAAATAGTACAGCTATACGTAAAAAGTTGTGTATGTTCAAGGATTACTGGACTTAATAAATGATAATTCCTGGAACAAAAAGGATGCCAGCCCACAGAGGGAGATACATTCTAGACCTTGTCCTTAACAACATACCTCTACATGTCCCATTCCTTAGTATCTCCATCCCAGGTTGAATCCAACAAAAGTAGTGGCCTTTTCCTTTAAAATCTCAGACAGCCTCCCAGGGATCAATTCTGAATTTATGGACCTAAAAGAGATAAATCTACTCAAACTGTAAGACAACTTTTCAAAATGTGCTTGTACTCTCATTAGTCCCCATGCAGCCTTAAGTGCTACTTATACAAGAGAGTCCTACCTTACCTAAAATGTATAGAACTAAAAGTGATTACTAGAACCAAATATAATGGGAAGTTGAAGAACAAACAGACCAACACAGAAGAAAAAACTAGCATCAGGGGGGTCAAAGCCAAATAAGAACTGAAACTCACATCTACAGCCATAGATACTTATAAATCCTTCTTTAATTACACCAAAAATTAAGAATTAACACTCTGTAGTGTTCTAGACTAATCCAAAATGGCATTACCTATTCTGACCAGAAAGACATAACTAATACAACTGCATGTAAATTAAATGTCAACTCTACCCTGGAAACAGTCATTGAAATTCTACTTATCCTTTAATCCCTTACATCACCCTGCACACAGTCTAACATTACTTTACTTATTTTACTTTAAGTAAGACCATTTAGTAGGCAGAGAAACAGACAGACGGGAAGACACACAGAATGACAGAGAAGCTGACAGATAAATAGGAAAGATAGATGGATTTTATACCCCATGCAGTCCTGAACTGATTTTTTTTTATTTAGGTAGTTACGCAGGTAGACAGACAGATGCAAAGATAGACAAACAGTGAAAGATAGATTGACAGATAGAACTGAGAGATGATAGATATATAGATAGATAGATAGATAGATAGATAGATAGATAGATAGATAGATAGATAGATCATTAGTTCCATTTGTGAGGGTTGTCTGCTGTCCCCTTTATCACTTTGTACTTAGGATCCTTTTTAAGACTGACACTTGGGGGTTGAAAGAGGTACTAAACCACACCCTTATAAATGAAATTAACAGAAATACATATCCTTTTGCTCTGTAAGGTGTAGCAGCATTTGTCAAAGCCACCATGTGCTGGACCCATTTAGTTTTCGCATAGTTCTAAGCAAACATTGTCTAATTTATATAAATTCTCTACATTTTATTTGTACTGAAGATTCTTTGTACCTATCGACTAACCTATAAAGTATATGTTGATGGTACCTACCCTTTTATAAGACATAGACTCACCTGACTGAAACAGAAAAATGGAGGAATGAAGGACCAAAAACTTGTATCCCTTCTGTTGCTAGCAGTGTTCTTAGACAATGTAAGTGGTGCTCACAAGACAATGAACTATTGTTTGCAACATGGAGGCCGCCCTCTCACTAAATAGGAGGATCTGTGAACACCACATATCACCACATAAACATACCAAACCAACATAAGCTAAGGTTGTCAAAAAGTCACTTCCCAAGCCTCCAAGAACCAAAAATTAAAGTTTCAGTAGAAGTCCATAAACAGACAACATCATCACCCATACACTATGTAATGAATTACCTGGTTGGAGACTGTAAACAGTTTAATGCCACTAAATCTATGAGGACAAGTAAGAATGTTCCAGTAATTGGTGACTCCACTGTCAGGCACAATGACTATATGCTTATGAGCCTGGACAAGGAGGACAGGGTGATTACTTGTCTCACTGGTGCCAGGATCTGCGATGTTGCAAGGGCCCTTCACTTCCTCACAGTAGACAAGTATGAATATGAACTTGTGGTAGCCCATGTGGGTGTGAATGACTTGAAGTGTTCATACCTGAGGGACATCTACAGAGATACGCTGGATCACATTATTCATGTGTCAAATGCAGGTAAGATTCTGGTCCTGAGAGGAATCCTTTCTACCTGATGACTAAATATAAAGAAAAGATAACTGGTTTCAACAACTGGCTAAGCAGATGCTATTATTCTAGGGGGTCCAGTATGTGTCAGTTTGGAAGTACATAGTAGACATACTGACTTATTTGGCAAACAATGGCCTATATCTCTTGCTCCATGGGTTCTGCTTACTGGCAAAAGTCCTTATTGCCCCCACTTTAGTGGCTTTTTTAGGCAGAGTCCATCTACTGGATATTCTGACATAGCAGATAAACTTGCAGCAAATTCCAGTTCTACTATATCAAGATTGTTCTTAATATCACATGTCTTAATAACAAATAGCTCGATCTTGAGGCTCTTACCCAACTTGAACACATCCATATCTTGCGCTATAAATGAGATGTCGTTTCACTGTAAAGACAGCATTCACTCCTTACTTGGATTTAAGGGTGGCATTTAAAATGTAAAAACACATTAAAGGCATATTACTAGAGCATAACCAAGTCTATTTAGTGATAAAATTTACTACATAAAATATTATTGTAAATAATATATGCAGCAAAATATTTAACTAGCTAAACAATTATAACACATTGAACTATCAAACTTTTAAAGAAAGTATATTAGTAAATCTATATAAAAAAATCAATCCAAATTGTGAACAACTAAACAGCAGCAAATAAACATTAAAAATGTTAGATTCTTTATAAAAGGGAATCATATTCAAAAAATCTGTGTGTGTGTCCTTTACAAAAAAGTAATGATATAAACTAATAAATATATATAAAAAATAAATACATAGTTTCATAGTTTGGTACTAGGCTATCTGCCCTGGGGCATTTATAAGCCTAGCCATAGTGATGTGGCTTTCGCCACCCCATGTAATGGTACATAAGTGTACAGAATAGATTTAGAATACTGTGCCTCTGTCTAGTAGTGACACAGTGAAGACCCCCTTACATAATAGAATTAGTTTACTGTGCCTCTGTCTAGTAGTGACACAGAGATGACCCCTGGGGTAAACCTACAATCTCCCATCCACTCGTCAAGATTTCTCTTGAAGAGAGTCAGTGAGGGGCTCTGCCTAACATGAACTGGGATTCTGTTCCAGAGAATGGGAAGCCTCTGAGTTATGAATCTGTCCCTCCAGCATGTCCTATTCATATTTGTGCTGAGGTTTAAATCTTTAGCTCTCGTGGTTCTGATGGATTTGGATTTTTTGAGGTGGAGCATGTCCATCAATTCCTGATTGGACATGGTCTTGTACGTCAGGCACAAATCACCTCTGAGCAGGCGGTATGCTACTGAATAGAATTGGAGTTTCTTTAGTCTGGCAGCATATGACATATGTTGGAGACCCTTGATCCTCTTGGTGAGGTACTTTTGGGGTCTCTCTAGCTGTTGCAAGTGCCGGGTGAGGTACATACCAAATGGGGCATTGTACTCAATCATGGGCCTGATAAGGGAGGAGTACAGGGGCACAATGACCTCCTTTGATCTGGATGTGAATCCCTTCATGATAAGGTGGGCAAGGTAGAAAGTCTTTCTAACCACTTTGGCAATGTGGGTGTCAAATGAGAGGTCACTATCGACTTGGGTCCCCAGGTCTCTGATTACTTTTTCCGTACTCAGTGGGTTACTGCCTATGTGATAATTTGTGGGTACTTTGTTTTTCCCAAAGGGGATGACTATACATTTTTGGCATTTAGTTTAAGGCCATGACTCCGGCACCAGTTGTCCGTTTCAGTGAGGCCTTTCTGTAGGATGTATGTGTCAGCTGGTGTATCGACTATGGCACCTAGTTTGCAGTCATCTGCAAACTTTGTCAGCCACAACCCTCCCATGTTTGCTTTCACATCTGAGAAATAAATGCCGAACAAGAGGGGTCCCAGGACAGAGCCCTGTGGGACACCACTTGTCACTGGCTTTGAGTCTGACATGGCTCCAGTGATTTTGACTTTATGGGTTCTATCCTTTAGCCAGTTTGCCACCCATCTTGTGACATATGGATTTACATTTAAGCTGTTGAGCTTGTCTATGATGCCAGAGTGGGGTATTGTGTCGAAAGCTTTAGCCAAGTCCAGGTAGGCTGTATGGACTGCTTTGCCCTCGTCAATGGCTCTAGTGACTGTTTCAAAAAAGTCAACCAGGTTCAAAAGGCAGGATCTGCCCTTTACAAAGCCGAACTGGGTGGGATCAAGTGTCTGTAAGTCCCCAATGTCTCTGTTATGAGTTCCATAATGATTCTTTCCATAGCTTTGCAGACCAGGCTGATTAAGCTTATGGGGCGGTAGTTACCAGGGTCTGTAGAGGTGCCTCCTTTGTGGAGTGGGACTACTGTTGCTGTACGCCAGTTTTCAGGTACATATCCTGTAGTAAGGCTAAGGTTAAATAGCATTTTTATGTGCGGGTTTAGCTCCTCTTGGAGTTCACGTAGCACGCAACCCGGGATACTGTCAGGTCCCATTGATGCTGTGTTTTTAGCTTTGCTGAGGGCGGTTCTCACCTGGACATCTGAGATGACATATAGTAGTAATCCAACAAAAGTAGTGGCCTTTTCCTTTAAAATCTCAGACAGCCTCCCAGGGATCAATTCTGAATTTATGGACCTCAAAGAGATAAATCTACTCAAACTCTCAGACAACTTTTCAAAATGTGCTTGTACTCTCATTAGTCCCCATGCAGCCTTAAGTGCTACTTATACAAGAGAGTCCTACCTTACCTAAAATGTATAGAACTAAAAGTGATTACTAGAACCAAATATAATGGGAAGTTGAAGAACAAACAGACCAACACAGAAGAAAAAACTAGCATCAGGGAGGTCAAAGCAAAATAAGAACTGAAACTCACATCTAAAGCCATAGATACTTATAAATCCTTCTTTAATTACACCAAAAAGTAAGAATTAACACTCTGTAGTGTTCTAGACTAAACCAAAATGGCATTACCTATTCTGACCAGAAAGACATAACTAATGCAACTGCATGTAAATTAAATGTCAACTCTACCCTGGAAATAGTCATTGAAATTCTACTTATCCTTTAATCCCTTACATCACCCTGCACACAATCTAACATTACTTTACTTATTTTACTTTAAGTAAGACCATTTAGTAGGCAGAGAAATAGATAGACGGGAAGACACACAGAATGACAGAGAAGATGACAGACAAATAGGAAAGATAGATGGATTTTATACCCCATGCAGTCCTGAACTGATTTTTTTTTTTATTTAGGTAGTTACGCAGGTAGACAGACAGATGCAAAGATAGACAAACAGTGAAAGCTAGATTGACAGATAGAACTGAGAGATGATAGATAGATAGATAGATAGATAGATAGATAGATAGATAGATAGATAGACAGAGATAGATCATTAGTTCCATTTGTGAGGGTTGTCTGCTGTCCCCTTTATCACTTTGTACTTAGGATCCTTTTTAAGACTGACACTTAGGGGTTGAAAGAGGTATTAAACCACACCCTTATAAATGGAATTAACAGAAATACATATCCTTTTGCTCTGTAAGGTATAGCAGCATTTGTCAAAGCCACCATGTGCTGACCATTGCTAGGCAACTGACACTATTCCTGTCTTCAAATCTGTCAGAATGGTGGAGTAGGAACTGTCAAGCTACACCACTAGTCTAACATTTTGACAGCTCTGCAAAAAAAATATCAAGTTACAAATCATTCAAAAATAAATCATTTTTAATTTGTGTTGACTGGGTCAATCTTTTAAGCTAGTGACCTCTTTTCAGGTGAGACCCAAGGTAGCGTTTATACTTTCTAGGGGAAATCTGGCTAGAGTACTAGTGAACTTCCCCTCTTCTTTTCTCAGTGAGTGCCATGGGATCTTTTACAGCCTTCTGAGCTACCACAATGTTGAGCAGAAGGAGTCTCTGTTTAATGTCTTTTCTGAAGGACAGTGCACTCACAAGTGCAGTACTCCTCTTATGGTACACCACAGTATCAGTATTAGAAAATGAATCCAAGTACCTGACTGGGAACAGGAACCACATCTTTCTGATCCTTCAGTCTGCTACTTGTTGAGTCACTGACATTACAAGTAGACAGCCATAAACCTGATCAGTTGAGTTAATTTGGACTATGAAGTTATTATATATGCAAAAAAGATGTAAATAATCAGAAACCTGGTCAGCTGAATTCAACCACAGTCTAACATCATAAACAAATGTGAACAGTATGACAATATTTTCTTGACTAGCATTCCAAATGTTGCTACTGCATTAATTATGCCACTTAAAAATGTAGATATTCTGAAAAATAAAACTTTTGTGTATTGAAAGTGATACAATCAAATATTTTAGTTTTGATTTTCTTTTTCTGTCTCCCAGGTCTCTGTTCATAGTATTTGTAAAGGCATTCCATGTTGATTACAATTTAAGTTCTTCTATGCTTAGAATAATTTCTACAAAAGACTGTTACTTTTAGATTTGATAAAAATCAATAGTGCTAATTACCTTAGAATTACACAACTACAAATTCTTTAAGACAAAGTGATTCTTCTTCAGAAAAAAATAGAACTAGTTTATGAGGATCATTTCTTCTGAAATCAATTAAATCCTTGCAACACAGCATGACATCATGGCATATGAGTCTTTAATTAACAAGCAAAATCGCTATTACTATAATTACTTCCACTTGTTTTCTTTTCTTAAAAAAAAACATTACTCTAATCAATTTCCATTTAAAAAAAATCATAAATGCCTTCTAGAACTCCACGTACTACTGCTCAGTGCAAAAGATGTCTCAAGATACTGCCCAAACACAAATGTCAGATGCAAAGTAATAGTATGCAGAAAATAAAAACATTGTCAGCCTTATAAATGATACTACACAAATTCCATTGCACTTACATTTCTGTTATACAGATGCAATTAATATCATATATCATTTGGCAGATGCCTAGAAATATGGTGGAATGAGCTGCAAAAAGAAACTATACTGGCCTTGGTTCAGTCATCAAATAATTTGATATCAATCCCTCTGAAATGTCTACATGTGGAGAAGGAATGTAATGTATTTCCTTTCAAAAAAGGCATAATGACTGTTTACATTTTTAAATACACTTTAAGTATGAACATACATGATCATGTTAATGTTTTAGGGTATTGCAATAACTAGTTTACTGAAACATTAATATTCCCTCATTCTCTATCCATTCATAACTGTACTATCTGACTTTCTCCTTTATGTTGTACAGAGACCTTGAGAATATACCGGTAGGAGTCTATCTGAAAAAAGTTTTTTTTTGACAGATTTCTCATGCTCTTCTACTTTAAATGTTTGATCTCCAGCTGCTTGAAATACAAGAACTCACAGTCAGGGATTCAAGGTGCTGTTTCCCTATCTGCCCACCTGTGTGATCAGATGCTCAAACTCAGACATGAGTTTGGGAACACAGCTGCCACAATCTCAGGTGCCATCAGCATCTCATCACAGAACTGGTAAGTGGGGAAGGTAATCTGGGAGATGTGCTTTAGCTTTAGGGAGTGCTGGGGGCTTTTAGGTTTAGGCAATGACTGGGAGATGACAAAAGGGTTAGGGTTAGGGAGTGGTGTGAGATCTTAGGTTTAAAGAGCAACTGGGAGTTAGCTAAGAGTTAAAGATACGGAGGTGAGGGGGATTTTAGATTTAGGGAGCAACTGGGAGTTAGCTCTGAATTAGAGTTATTGAAGGGAGTGGGATTTTAGGGTTAGAGAGCAACCGGGAGTAAGTGCAGGGTTAAGCTTGGGGGGGGGGGGTTTAGGTTTAGGTCAGGGTTCTGGGAAGAATAGTTAGGATAATTATAGTGCGTTTGAATCAGGGTGGTTGGAGTTAGAGCCCTTGCCAATATGAGCGAGTGGCAGCAGGGAAGTGGTTCAAGAGATAATGGTACATGAGCATTTGCAGTAGACCCTCCTCATGCTATGTTCATTTTCCCACATAGCCACTAATCTGGGCAAATTATATATCTTATCAGTTTTATTACATTTTTTGAAAATATCCAGATACGCTATGTTTTCCATCTGTATGTCAGATATGACAGTGTTTTCTGCATAAAGTTGTTGTGGAGTAGCTCAGTTCTGTATCTTGAACCATAGCTTTAGCAAGAGTTTTTAAGTTGCTGGGCTATAATTACTATAAACAAGCAATAATGCCCAACATGGTGGTATTACAGGGAAATAATGGACTACCTAGGGGTCTTGTGAGGTCTGATGCTGACTTGCTGTCGGAAAGAAATAATGTTTGTTACATCTGGGAAGTGAACAGAAAAAGTGACAGCCCATCTATAATATCAAACCTTATATCCTTCAAAATAGCTTCTAATTTATCATCACATTCGGCATTAACTTCATCAAATATCCATTGTATAAAAACAAGAGGGTAACTTCTTTCCCTGGGCAAATGTAATGGATAATGTTATTCTGATCAAACAAGCTGCTCAAAAAACATTCTGGAAAGCATGATAAACTGACTTCTAGCAATGTTCTTTTGTTCTTTTTTGTATTTTCAGCAAGTGCAAACAAGAGTTCACAAAAGTTTCCTTCTAAATGAATGATGAAAAGCAGTTCAGGTGTTTGCCCTTGAAGTCCAAATAGCTTATGTAATCTGCAGCTCTGCTGGATATAAAGCTTAAAAAAATAGAGCTATTGCTCAAAATTTTTCCAGATGATAAAGAAGTCATCAATAAAATGAACATAAAATGTTGTTGTTTGTCTTTCGGCTTTTTCCCGGTAAGGGGTCGCCACAGCGGAACTCCGGTCTGCTAATGATTGGCAGTAGATTTTTAGAAAACACCAAGGTGCCAGCTCGACGCCCAACCTTCAACGAAGGCGCGCCCATTTACGCACACATGTCTTTCGAACGCTACCCAACCGCGGGGAGGACATGCAGACTCCACACAGAATAACACTTTCAAAACCTTTAGTAAATATAAAAGTGCCTCCTCCCACTGCATGGCATCTAAATTAGCATATGTGGGAGACATGGCTGCACTCATGGAACCACCCCTTTTCTGTTGAAAAAGCCTGTTGTCATCAATGAAATAACTGTTTTCCAAAACCACTTCCAGTAATAGACAAATGCAATTTAACTCAACATTTTTAAGAGTTCTCTTTTTAGTTAAAAATAATCTTACATTTTCCATACTGTGCTCATCATTGATTGATGTATAGAGGGATGGGCAAACACAGAATTACTATTGATATCTGCTTGGAAATCCCTGAGTTTTTCTAGAAACTCCAAAGAATATTTTATACAAGAAGGTAAATACAATAAAAAATATTTTAATTTTAGAAGCCAATCATAAAGCAATGGGTTTTCATTGAGACCCCAGGCTTCCACTATTACCCTAAATGGGAGATTAACCTAATATATTTGAATTTTTGGGAACACTGAATGCGGAAGCAATTTTAGAGTTGGTAACCTGCCGAAACTTGTATAAGCTGTGAAGAGTGCACAATTGCTAATCAATATGTCCATCAAAATAAAGTCAATCTCTTTGTAAGAAACTGCTGCAACACTTTTACCAACCCTAACATAGCTTTTTCTATCCTGCAACAACGTTAATAAAAATCAAATGAAATTGCGTTGGTTCATTAAACCAATATTGATTTCCTTATCAGCTTACATATATCTAATTTCCTGAAAGTTTCTGAAATCATTTAATGCTGGTCTTTGTTTGATATCCAGATTTTTAAAAAAGTGGTTAGAAATAGGACAACTCAACATTTGTCTGATGTTCATTTTACATAGTCTTTCAAAAGTTTGTAATGTTTTGACAAGGTGAGGGCTGAACATACTTGTTTGATCAGTGATCTATCTGCTGACAAGTTGTCCAAGTTCCTAAACATGTACACTTAATTTAATTTGCATATAAACAACATTGCATGTAAACAACATAAGCTCAGGAAGTGATCCGACAATACAGCCATGTCAGGAAGGAACAAATTTCATACCTTTTGCAATAATATCCAGTTGTTCCTTGATGAAGTGATTTTACTCAGATTGAATATTTCAAAACTTAATGTTGTATCTGGCTCTGCCAGGTTCATCCTCTTACAATTCCTCTGTGTCCACCTCTCCCTGTGGAGAGTAAATAGCAGTTCTGGTGCTCGTGGATTAGATGAACTGTCTGCTCTTCAGTCTTCCATTTGCTTCATTTGACACTTTAAGCATTCCAATCTTCTCAAGGACATGGTGTTTCACTTGAAAAACCTTCAGCATTGTCATGGTTTGGAAAATAAGAAGCTGAAGAAGGATTGGGATCACCAGTTTTGCATGCTGCTACTATTACCTTTAGTCTTTTTTTTTCTTTTTGAGCTCTTTTGCTCCCCTGTTTCATTCTATGACTGTCCCCAGTGTCCTGTGTCCATTGTTGTGTCTACCTGCTGCAACTTACTCCCATAGACTATTCCAATTAGAGCTGTCACTAGTGTAGAACCTAAGAATATCGTGCATGGGTCATGCCATTAACCATCAGCCAGGGAGGAGTTAGCTTTTTTGTGACTTACCCCATTACTTCCACCTCCCTGTGATCCTGTGGTATGATCTGAGGGATGGTAGTGTAATGGAGACATGCAGCATTCTGCATCACTTCCACAGCAGCTCAGTCAGGTCCTCCACCTTCTCCCTCTCTTTGGACTATGATCTTCAATGTTACATTTCTACCTTCCACCAGGGACCATTTTAAGTTAATTCCATTAAAAGACCAATCATATCTACTGAAGCTGTCACTTCTGTGGGTACTTCCTTGGAGTAAGGGTCAAGAAGAACCAGTAATATCTGATCTATAGATTGATTGCTAATTAATGAAACTCTTGCACTATTCATAAGAGGAACAAAACTGACATTCAAATTTGTCTCTGGAAACAAATGCTGCAACTCAAGGGGAGTACTAAAATCACATGACAAGAATTCAATTTTCCTTTCTCTCTTGATTTCATCTCTCATAGCAGCCAGAGGAGAAGTGCTAGCTGGCAAGATTCCTCATTCCTGTAACATATTTATCACGTTGTTCAGATTCTTAAGTGTTAACCAGAGTTTGTCTGGGACTGAAGGTAATGTAAGTCCACTTAACAAAGGCATCATAAAAACACCAAGAATACACAAAATACAACTAAGTTGTTGTGTCTTTTGGCTTTTTCTGGTTAGGGGTCGCCACAGCAGAACTCTGGTCTGCTAATGATTGGCAGTAGATTTTTACGTGCCGAGTTGCCAGCCCTGACGCACAACCTTCAACGAAGGTACGCCCATTCATGCATGTCTCCACACAGAAGATGCTCTAGCTGAGAATCGAACAGGACAACGTCTATCTGTGAGGCGACAACGCTACCGCAGCACCACCACCGCAGTTACAAAATACAACTAAGTGAAGTATATAAATACAGGAAAAAAGACCAAACCTGATAACCTTTAGTGTTTTCATCCTTATTCACAACTTCATTAGAATACATCAAAAGACAAAACATCTTCTGGAATAATGAACAGTCACATGATAAAATATCTGCCCAAATATATAATACAATATTTAAAGCATGGGTGAAAAAAACATTAAAAATTCAAACATAATTTCAAATAAATTTTTTAAGCTAGTTAGCAAAACTAGATCAAAGCACTACTTCTTAAAATGCTCTTAATGTTCAGTGATTCATTTAAGGCTATCCATTTATTTGTTTCAAAAATAAATCGCCAGTATAATTCTTTGGTTTCAAGAATGCTGTCAAGATATCTCTTTCTACAACTGAGTTTGACTTTTTCATTAACATTCAAGGCATTATTGAAATTTCTGTATTTAATCATGTATGTTTTTTCATAAATTCATTGAGAAAATGTATGTGATGATTTTCCTGCATAAGAGCAATCGTGATACATTTTGCTAAGCACCCAATGTTTTCAGAACTGTAAGTATATATTGTGTGCCTGAAAAAAATATATCTGAATTTTACCTCAGAAATGTCAAATAATACATAAATTTGCATTTTCTACAATTACCACAAGAAACTCTATCCCCTTTGCTGAAAATGACTGAGGTGTGTATGCTCATAGACAATGGTCTTTCAAGTAACTAGTTGACATGATTCCCTCTTTTATTCACAAGTGTATGTACCAAAACAACTACCTATGCTACATAATGTATACCCAGTAGGATTTTCAAACTGGAATAAATAATGTTTAATACCTGGGGAGTCAACAGAAAAAGTGATAATACAAGCATAGCTAAACTCACTTTGTTGTACTTACATTACTTAAAATGCCACATCCTTCAAAAAAATCTTAAAATTTAACATTGCATTCCATACTTACTTACTCTATCACATACAGAGTGTAACAAATCCAGATGGTAACCTCTTTGCTTAAAAAGCTGCAATAAATAATACTTTTTTTACTCAAACAAAAACTCAAAAATCAGTTTGTAAGACATAGTTGATAGTCAGCTTTCATTTGATAACCATGTTGCCAAGGTAGTTAGAAAATCCTTCTATGTGACCCAACTGATCATGAAAGGGTTCGCATCAAGATCTAAGGATGTAGTGGTGCCCCTCTACTCTTCCCTCATCAGACCCATTATTGAGTACAATGCACCAATTGGAATGTACCTGGCTAGGCATCTCCAGCAGCTGGAGAGACCACAGAGGTACCTCACTAAGAGGATTACTGGCCTCAAACAGTTGCCCTATGCAGCACGATTGAAAAAACGAAGGCTTTTCTCTGTTGCATACTGCCTTCTCAGAAGCAATCTCTGTCTAACATACAGAGCCATGTCCAACCCAGAACTGTTGAACATGCTCCATCTTAGCAAAACCAAATCTACTTGAGCTACACACTCTAGGGATATAAACCTCAGCACAACAATGAATAGAACATGCTGGAGGGAGAGATTCCCTTCACAAAGACTTCCCTTGCTATGGAACAAGGTCTCGATCTACATAAGACAGAGCCCCTCCACTGTCACTCTTCAAGAGGAACCTTGATGAGTGGATGGGTAACAGGAAGTTCACACCAGGGATCATACCAACAGCTCTACTAGATTGGGGCCAAGGGTACTAGCTGCTAGATCAAGGGCCTAGGGAACTAACCAAAGGGGCCGTGAATACCACACAATGTGGCTGGGCTAATATATGCCTTCGGGCAGATAGCCCAGTACCTACCCATGAACCTATAATAAATTGGCCTCTAGCAACACACTTTTTTCATGAAAAAATTGCAGTTACTCAACAAATGGAAATAAGATTTCATAAAAGTTTCCTTTCTGTAAATGGATAAGGGAAAATAGTTGCTGTGTTTGTCTCAATTCACATTGTTGTCTATATAGTTTATACAATTAGCAGCTGTATAGGGTGGAAAGCTTAAAAAGTCAGAGCTATTGTAAGATTGCACTGGAAGTCATTGTCTGGAGTGAGTAAAATCCTGAGGAGATAGTAACTGTAGCTTTAACATGTAGTTGTGCAGTGTAAAGCTTATTTGGGTATGTCAGGCACTGGACATTATTCAAGGCAGTAATGAAAATGTACCATATGCCCTTAGGGCTAATTTCCCTTTGTATGTTATCTGGTATAAGTGGTGGAAGGCAAACCCCCATACAGCTGCCTCATCTGTCACAAAAACACTGATAAAGTGCAAGGATTAAAACCTAGAACCACTATTTTTCACAATTAACTTTGTTTAGCGTATGATAAATTTGTCATTCAAAATGATTTCATTATATTGGATAACTCCCACTTCATTATCATTTCAAGGTAAATATTATTTTTTTATGTTTAACCATACACTCTTGTGCATATAGATATCCTCTTATAGGATTATACCTCTCAACCTCTTAGAACAAGAAATCTAGAGAAAGCATAAAATAATGTGGAGACTAATACCCCAAAATAGGACTGATTTTAAATACTTATTTTGCAAACTTGGAAAGTTGTTAGAATAATAGGTTTTGTGTTAGCATGCATTTTCTGAAGAATATAAAGTCTGAAACTCAAATGTCTGTCATTATTTAGTGTTTAGTGTCTTCAATCCTCATTGATTTATCAGAAAACCACAAATTTTATGAGGAACAGACCTAAAATATGAGACAAAAATGTAGACAATTGAGAGACATGCATAGGATACCTCTGCTTTAGACATTGCCAACAATGCTTTTGTTTTTGCTTCATGCTGACTGCTGTAACATTACAAATGATTTTAAACACAGGTCTATTATGAGACCTTCAAAAAAATTTATGAGCTTTGGCATCCTACTGGCCATCCTATTTAACTTCTTCCTATGTGAATATGTAGTCTGCCTTCTATTGGATATCTCTTGCAAAGGAAAATAACTGTTTTAATCTTCTATTGAATGTCTGCTGGGCTGAGATTTAATGTGAGTGGTATACTGTTTGAGCATTTATTAAGATGTCAACATAGTACAGAGATCACAGCTGCAGATAATGCAGTAGCTGTTTTCATATCACTAAAAAATAATTTATCAACAATTATTAGGTAGAAGCCTGTGGATAAACATTGCAGGAGTTACTTAGTGGAGGATTCATTTTGTTACAAACTATTGTCTTTGAGATAGCTGATGTCCTAAAGCAGACACTATATGACAAACATGTCAGGTGTAAACAAACTATGTCACACTGGATTCTACTGCCATCACCTTAAACTCTCACCTAAAGGACACATGAGCCATTACAACTGTTGAATTTGACGAGGAACAACAAATCACGGAACTGTTTGCTTTGAAACAAACCTTTGAAAACTCATTTGATAATCACCAGAGGATCACTAGTCTATGATGGCACTAATGGAATTCAAAGAAAAAATTATGAATTGCAGTAAACAATACTGATGAGCCTAAACAAGTCATAGAGATAATACACAACATCTGGAGTTGGAGGAAGGAGTTGAAGAAATGGATTCATTGATGTGTTTCTTTCTTCATTCATGTGCTTCACATTTCTTAATTGCATGGCTAATGTCATCCATTAATATTAATACTGGAAAAGCCTACATATGCTGTAGTGAGAGGACAGTAACTCATTTCATTTCACAGGTACATTATAACTCACTTTTTGGATTATACTGAAAAAGCAAGATATGTTAAACAATACAGATCAAGGGTTAATCTCCTGATACTTAGGTTTCACCATTATAATAGTGCAGGATCATTTGTGACAAGTGTCTCAGGATGGAAAGCAATCAACTGAGATAACACATCACAACATTTTCCACTGAGATACCATGAGCAGGCAATATACTGAACTTTAATCTGTAATATAGGCCCACATCTAGGAGCTTGATATTTTTCATTATTTGTGCACTGTAAACAGATCATGACTGATGCTGGCAATGCATACGAACAAGTCTGTCAGCATAAGCGAATTTATGCATAATCCTTGGGGCTTGCTTCAACATGGTCATATATATTTTAGTCTTCTTTCATTTGTGCAAAATCATTTGAATTGTTTGCTAGTACATCTGACCGAATTTGTGAAATTATGTATTTCTAATTAGCAAGAAGAAGTGTATAAATATTTGGGAATAGATGAAGGATTGGCAATAAAACATGAACAAATGAGAATAAGAATCAGTAAGGAATACGTCAGAAAACTAGAACTAATATTGAACACTACCTTGACACATGGGAATGACGTCCAAGCTATAGATTAATTTGGTCTTCCTGTCCTTTCAGGTTTGGGGTGATTGACTGCCCCCCAAAAGTATTGGATAAAGTGGACAATAAAACAAGAAAAATTATTCATGTTTATTAAATGATATATAAAAAAACAGTGTATACCAAGATTATGCATTCCTTCCTCTAAAGGAGGTATGGATCTCCTTGAAATTGATTACATGTATATTTCTGCAGCTGTGGGACTGCATATATATTTGCTGACCACGTCAGTTCCAAACAGACTGAAAATTTTAAAACATGAGGAGAAGAAGTCTAAGATGACATGTTTGCTTAAAGGACAACAGCAGGATTCTATTATTAAATGCTCAACTTCTCTGCCCTTTTTCTCCCTATTTACTGTCCCTAATGTGAGTAAACAACAATACAGCAATTAAAATATTTTAAATCAACTGTTCATCTGCACTAGAACAGTACCTTACTGTACTGTGGTGGTTTCACTTTCAAATAACGTTTATCCCACCCTGAAAAAGCTTGCTATAGTCTCCAGTTCATTGATGTCATCAAGGCCACTGAATACAGGTAGTTTACTGGCCAATTCCCTCCCCAAACTGACATCACCACAACTGTTCTAAAAACCTACCCATGCTGTGATATCACAGCTGCCTGGTCCTTCCCCTACCCATACAAAAAGTAAAGGCTAGAACAAGGAAGCAGTACATAAGTCAGGTCTTCTGCTGTGAGCTGTCAATCACAGCAGCTGATAACAGCTCAAATTATCCTTAGCACTTTGACAGCTAGGGAATTTTGGTGTGAAAGGGATGGGAGATGAGTCAAAGTAGTACAATTCAGGCTTCACAAAAGACTGAAGTTTAGGCATTCTAAAAAGAAGCAGCAGTAAAAAGCACTTTGGAAGTCTGTTCTGCGGCATTTGTACTGTCTGTGTTTTAAGTAGTCATTGAATGGCATGAAATGTTGCTTAACACTAACTGACTGAAATACAGCAGTGTATGCATGTAAAATCAATGCAGTGACAGCAGCTTTAAGAAGAAAGAGGCCTGTGTGATGTATTTTTTTACAGACAAGCACTGCGTTGTGGAATATGTAGAGGCAGCCTAAACAATCAGAATTATTTCAAGATGCCAGACCCCATGTGGTCAGACACAGAAATTACATATAAAAATATTTAAAACCTGTAAATAGTCCCAGAGTGGTGTTAGAATGTGGGAAACACCAAGCCATGAAGAAATAAACATGTTTTTTGAGTCTGTGGGCGCAGTTTTCCTTTAATTTATCTGAAGCATTTCAGTATCCAGCAGGAACTGAAATCAAACCAGAAGTAGACAAAAATGAGACAGCAAGTGAATATGTCAAAAACAGAAGAAAGAATATAAGGTAAAGGATCAAATGAGAAGAAAAGAAAACTGAAAAAGCCACAGATATAGTGGCAGGTATGAAATCTCCTAGAACAACCATATGTTGCCTAAACTTTGATGCAGAAATGGTTAGGGAGAGGTGAATTGAAATAAAAAGATGAAAGGCTTATAATTGTGGCCAAAATAGTGGACATTGTTTATGTTGGTTTACAAAGTCCATTGAAATGGTGGGAGAAGCAGATAAATGCATGTACTGTAAAACAGAACTGGAAACAGTTGCACATCTTGCTGATGGGTATGATTCAGTCATGGCAGAGGGCATACATATATATATATATATATATATATATATATATATATATATATATATATATTGAAAGTCATAATAATTTGGCAAGATAGTTGCATTGGAAACTGTGCAAACACTAAAATATACAAGTATATGAAAAGCATTTTGAACATGAACAACAAATCATTACAGAAAAATAATGAAGTTTATATCCCATGGGATCACCCATAACTGTTAAAAAATAGATGTGAGAAAGCCAGATATAGTAGTCCACAAAAAAAAAGAGAAAAGTAGCATTAATCATTGACATTGCTACAACAAGAGGTTACAGCTTCTTATATATAGAGAGGCACAAAGTCATAAAATACTAGAATTTACAAGCAAAAATAAAAGCAATATGGAAGAAAGATACCCAGATAGTTCCAAAGGTAGTAGGAGCAACAGGCTAGTGAAAAAGAATTTGCAAACAATACATGTAATCCTGTAAGAATTACAGAAGGTGGCAAATCTGGGCACATTGGGGTCCATTCCAGTCATGCAATTAGAAACAGAAAACACTTGGAGAAATAAAAAAGAGAATGCACCACTGACAAGAGCACTTACAGCACTGCTTTGCTGAAGTATGCTTATTTCCACATAAAATCCAATTTGTTAGTTTTCTTTATTTTCATATTCCACACAATTTATTTATCTTTGTTTATTGTGGTAGTGCGCTAATCAAACCAAGTATTTTCTGACACAGCTCGCAATTTCATTACAAAAAGTGCAATCATACTGCAGATAACAGGAATGAAGAAGGGAACATAGTACAACTGATAAAATATTCAAAATAGTACCCTGTATATACAGTATTGTAGGCAGTGAAGTGAAAAGAAATTAGCAATTACTATAATAGTGAGTGTAAGGTTTTTGGATAGTTGAGGTATTTACAGTACTTGCAAAGGATACTTTGTTAGCACCATGGATTATAAATGTGAAGATAATATAGCGGTTATAGAAAAAGGTATATGGAGGAAGGCCAGCAGTGTAGGTTATGCATCCCTTTGTGATGATAACCATATACAACCAACTTGTCTTTCTGTGAATTTTTATTTTTTATTATTTTTTGTGCTTCTGCAGATCTGCCCAAGGCATGCATTTTGCCTTCTTTTTATTGGCAGGCTCCATGCTTATAACCAAATTCTCCCTGGGTGTTGGATCTCTGTCCATTACTCCATGGCTGTGGCTCATACTACAGTGTCATATTCAGACATACCTAGGTCTTCCCCTACTTTTTGTTTGCTGTCATCATGCCCAGAGATGGTTTCTTGACAGGGCTAACCACCCAGTGGTGAAAACCTTGGCTCTAGATGATTGTCACTGTTAAAGTGGCACACCAACCCCTATGAGCAAAAATGGGAAAAGGTGTTGTAGATGGATGGATGGATGCTCAGAGATGGGCTGTCAGATTTATTTAATGGTTTTACTATTTGCCTTCCTTATTTATTTTATTCTGGGGTACCTAATCTTACCTACTTATCCAATTCCTCTGTAACTACTCATAAGAATATCAGAATTAATATAAAAGTTAAAAATGTTCTTGTTTGTATCATCCGTGTCTGCACTAGCCATATGTACAAAACCATGATTCTATGTTTTATGGATTTCCATCATATAGGTGCTACCCTCTACCCAGTTTTCCAACTTCGTTACATACCATTTATTGTTAGCTTGTGGTGTTTTCCCAACTTTATGTCAAACTCACTAGGGTAATGTCTGAGCCTGTACCTTAGGAAACCTGCTCTGAAGAAATTCTGAATATATCAGCTTCCAGTGCTGCAGCCAAACATTTCTCATGTTTATAATGTCCTTCATGTCCTTCATTCCTTCCTAGGAAAAAATCAAATATCAGACAATGGGACATGCCCTCTGTCATCTGAGCATAAAGAAGAGAAGCTTATATCACTTCCTTCCTCTACACCCTTTCTACATTCTTCTGACACCATGTAGCAAACCATAAAATTGAACCTTGGCTCTTTCTGCTGCCTAATTAGCAAGTGAATCCCTAACCAAGAGGTCCATCACACATCCTAAGAAAGAGAAGACAAGAGAGAATTACTGACCATGCTTGGGATATTTCCAGGCTGTTGCTTACATTTTTCCTTCTTCATTTTGAAACTGTTTTTGTTATTTTGATATTTGCTCATAACTCTCATTTTTTAATATTTTTTTTCTTTATCTACCCTCAGTATTTCTCTGACCACTACCTTCCCACTGTTTTTTGTTTCAGACCCATTCTGACTTCTGATCTATTACCTTACCTCAACTGAACAAATGTGTTGCAATAATATCCTTGGAGTCTCTCTGACCTCACTATAGGCCTAGGAAAATGGGACTGAAGTTGTAATCATCTTTTGCTTAAATCTCCAACATACTATCAATCACCCACCTGTGAAATGCTACTTACTATCACAAGGTATTTTTCTACACAACCTCAAGAAAGTAAGTACAGAATTTCACAGGGTGTCTGAGAAACAAAACTGAACATTCTTTCTAGTACTCACAAAACTGATGGTAACAGATTGCAAAACAGATGTTTGTTTCAAATGAGTGGTGCATACAGGAGGATGTGTCTTCTTTACCCCTATGCTGAGAGACAGTTCCAAATCTGCTATTATTTGACAAAAGGCAAATACTAATTTTCTGCACAAAAAGCAATATTTGCATATCTCATTTATACTTCAAATGTAAGAAAGGCACTATTTTAAAACATCATGCTCTGATTTGTCCAGTTCAAGCATTTGTTTCAGTAAAGGAAGTGACTCACAGCTTTAAACTGTAACCCTGATTTCAGTTTTTGTATTTGTATATCTCTAATGACAGCATGATTGAATATTACAGAATCAGGCAGGAAGCATCTTTGGAAGCAGTCTGGTTTGAGATATAGCCCAGCAGCATGTCCTCTCATAATTTGCATACTTACTGTTGGTTAATATATTGAACAAAATTTACTCCAGAAAAAAGCACTAAAAGTTCAGTTTTATGTCATCCCTTCTATAAGTAAAGGTTAGCTATATCATTTTGCTGTAGAAACAGTGAATGATACTATGAAAATCATAATGCAGGGTTATATATATTCAGTTTTATACTGCATCATTAAATGCTGGGAGTGCTAAATTGTTAGGCTGTTAACACCACTGACTGTTAGTCCTGTCATTTAGCACTGCTATTGAATGTTCTACGGCATACAAGGGCTTTTGTCACATGATACCAAATCTAACTGTTGGGTCCGGACAGGAAACTTTGGTTTTCCTTTAGAGTAATGTAAACTAATTCAAAAATTGTAAAGAAGAAATGTATAAAATTTACAGTAACAGCAAACATTTGTTATGCTGCCCAGTTCTTATGGTGGTACAAATAAAACTCAAAACTGTCATACTCTAAATTTGTCACAGAAAAAGTTGCCACATCCATAGATTTATGAACAAAGTAAGATAAAGGTGAATGGAAAAAAAGGTAAAAAGTACAAATATAATCAGCAAGTGAAAACCACTGAGCTGATCATATGAATGAAGTACTGAGACATGGAAAGTCCAGTTCTATTTTGATTCCTAACATACACTGACTACAGCATAAACCACTAAAGTAATAATAAATTACATAACATGTCATTCATCTTCTCCACGCCTCCAGTCCTTGTGCAGCAATGAATTACCTCAGAATTTGTGTGTGTGTGTGCGTGTGTGTGTGTGTGTGTGTGTGTGTGTGTGTGTGCATGTGTGTGTGTGTGTGTGTATGTGTGTGTGTGTGTGTGTGTGTGTGTGTGTGTGTGTGTGTGTGTGTGTGTGTGTGTATGTGTGTGCGTGCGTGCATGCGCGCGTGCGTGTGTGTATGTATGTGTGCGTGCGTGCATGCGTGCATGCGTGTGTGTGTGTGTGTGTGTGTGTGTGTGTGTGTGTGTGTGTGTGTGTGTGTGTGTGTGTGTGTGTGTGTGTGTGTGTGTGTGTGTATGTGTGTGTGTGTATGTGTGTGTATGTGTGTGTGTGTGTGTGTGTGTGTGTGTATGTGTGTGTGTGTGTGTGTGTGTGCGTGTGTGTGCGTGTATGTGTGTGTATGTGTGTGTGTGTGTGTGTGTGTGTGTGTGTGTGTGTGTAGGTGAAAGCATGCATATATGCATGTGTCTGCATGGCTATGTTTCCAAGTGCAAATGAATTATTAACATCACTTCATGCTGTTCTTTTCTTTTATAAGAACTATATGAGGCTTTGAAAAAAAACAACTATCCATTTTTCCGTGAGTGACTGAATGTCTTTATTTTATGAAAGTAAAATATCCAATGAACAGATGTGTAGAGTGTCTTGTACAGTAAGTATCTGCATAAAACAGACTTTAAAATCAGAATGTATAAACATTTCATGCTGTTTTTATAACTAATAGCACCTTATCATACTCTTGGTTATAATGTTTAAGTATGTGATTTTCATGGTTTTAATTTCAATTGATGATATAAACATTATGCATTGTGATTAGTTAGCGCCAAAGTGAAATCTAGTCTAGATTGACATTCTTTTAGCCTCTCACATTTATGCCTTTAAGGTATGTATTGCATTACTACACATCAGAGAGATTATCTGGAAGGTGGTGTACATGCAGTCTATAAGAACCTTCTAGCATATTCTCATTAGTTTACCAACCAGAGCTGCAGAATTACCATCTAAACACAAAGGTAAATCTGTAAATAAATAATACAGACATTATACACAAAAAGGCTATTTCTTCAAAATGTTCTACACATGAACATTAATAAACATTGAGTATCATAAAGCAGTAAAACGAAACAAATTGCTTAAATGCATCAAGGTTCACATGAGGCCCTTACTGGATGACTAATTAGTAACAGATTACTTAAAACTGCTAGCAGCTAGCTGTAATTGCACTCTGTAGCCTTGTATAAAAGTTACATTAGAAAGAAATATTTTCATGGGTTATGAACCTTGGAAAAAAGAAAACCCAGCACCACCAGCATATCATATGGCTTCAGAGCACCCCAGAGCTCAAAAAAGTAATGACTTAACATCAACTTGTAAACAAAGGTAGACAGTGCTTAAGACATCTGTTTTAATGTAGACTTCTGTATCATATCTGAGAGTTTTCTACATTTATGATAAATTCTAGAAAATCTCTTACTCAGATGATTATACTAGTACTGTGATAAACAGCCCCAGACCAGCTGAAGAATTGTTCTTCCAGACACTTTGTTGAACGTTTAATGCACATGATGTTACTTATTACTGTAGCATTAGAGATGACATCATTTTATAGTAAATCAGCCATGTGAACCTCTTGGGAAACAGTGTGCATGGCAATGCTTGAATTCATTCAGCAGTTAAATGTGGATTCTGACTCTGGAAGAGCAACTCTTCAGAATAAAAATGTCTGTAGCAAATATGCTGCATTTATGTTCTTTAAAATCTTTAAATCTAAGGTAGCAGTAAAGAAATGTTTCTTATCCAAATTACTGGAACTGTATTAATAGCAGTATCTCCACAGCCATGAGTTAAAATATATCTTAATATTCTATTATTGATATATTGACCTATCCTATTAATTAAATATTTATCCCATAAAATATTAAAACACTTTCAGCCTTAGCAGTGTCAAAGATGCTTGTAATATAGTTCTAAAACTAACACTCATAGTTACTTGTAGGGGCAGAATATGCTTTTAGTTTCTTTCTGTGAAAACAACACTGTACAAATGTTTCTGGTTATCTGTCTATGATGCAACGAGGGGCACATATGTTATGTTGTGGTGTGTTCATTTTTAACTCTACTTTGAATTAGTATCTTCATATGATCAGGAATTTTAATCATAATGACTGTGATCACCACCATGAGGCATTCAGTGAGTTCGAACCTAACTGCCCAGACCAATAAAAGGCAGGTTATGCTCTGTGAGGGGCTGCCAGCAGCACTCATTCACCTCATTTTTTTCATCCAGTAAGTTATGTTACTATTAACAGCCACCTCTCACTGCTGTTTGCAGACCTGCAATAAGACATGTTTTGAGATTTGTAGACTTGTTCCACTTATGTCTGCACAGCAGTGGCTACAGAAATATATCTGAACAATATATATAAATATATATATATATATATATATATATATATATATATATATATATAGTTTTATATATATAGTTTTATATTTATATATATATATATATATATAGTTATATTTATATATATATATATATATATATATATATATATATATATATAAGTATAGGTATAGATATAGTTATAGACATGCCGCGGTGGTACGGCGGTAGCATTGTTACCTCACAGCAAGAGGTTCTCCCATTCGATTCTTGGCTTGGCTTGGGAGTGCCTCCTGTGTGGAGTCTGCATGCCCTCCCTGCAGTTGGGTAGCATTCGAAAGACATGCTGGTGTAAATGGGCGTGCCTTTGTTGAAGGTTGGGCGTCGAGCTGGCACCTCAGCATTTCGTAAAAATCTACTGCCAATCATTAGCGGACTGGAGTTCTGCTGTGGTGACCTCTTACCGGGAAAAGCCAAAAGACAAACAACAACAGACATAGATGTAGTTATAGACATTGGTATAGGATATACAACTCTATCTGAAATACATATGCAATATATATATATATATATATATATATATTTATATATATATATATATATATGTATATAAATATATATATATATCTATATATATACATATATATATATATATATATATATATATATATATATATATATATATATATATATATGTGTATATAGAGCTATAGACATAGATATATATATAGCTATATATGTAACACAATAATACACCCTCTATCCACCCCACTAACCATATTAACCCACCCATAGCTATTCTATTCTCTCTAATCTTTTATCCACCACATACACTCAATACAGACCTGCCCTAGTAATTTACTCTGACTACAGCTAAAACACTTATGCTGCTACCCTTAGTACCCCTCCTATTCATTCCTTATCACCTAAGATCCTATGAATATGAACAGCATCATGAAATCCAATACTCAAACTCTCAGACACCAACCCTGCATTTAATAAGTATATCCACTACATAACCACCCCCTCTCCTAATTCCTCACCCCCCCAATTACCATCACCCGTCTAAATACTGCTACATTACCTTAAAAACCAAAAGCTATGAAAAAATCATAAACAAGTTTTTAAGACTCATAAGCAACTTAAAAGTTAATCTTATGAAGGATGGAGACATCCACCCCCAACCCTGGCCCATCCACAACAGTAGACCCAAGCACACCATCTAACAACCCAACGTGTACTACCAGATTGATAGACTTCCAAACTCATTTCTGGTCTGTCATCTCAACATCAGAAGCCTAAACAACAAGATCCATAGCTTACATGGACTCTTAGCTGTTCACTTCCCTGATATCCTCTGCCTCACAGAAACCTGTCTAAAACCAATAACCAAAGATAATGAAATAACCCCCCCACAGTACAACATCCTCAGACTGGACTGGATCTCCAGGAAAGGTGGCATGGTAGCTGTACTATACAAGTCCACCCTAACAATAACAATTGACACCCAACAGCCACCACAGCTTGGCAATGCAGAAATTCTCATCACCAAACCAATAATAAACAAAAATAAATACAGATACATTGTCTGGATTTATATTCCACCCAGCAAGAATGATAATACTCTAGAAAATATCTTACATTGGCTAGCTTCTAACTATCCCCTGGAAGCCATTGTCTTGGGGGACTTTAACATTGATTGGAACTCCTGTTCCTCTGAAACTCCCTCCACCCATTTAAATCTCCATGGGTTTACTCATATCATTGCCACCCCCACTAGATTTAGCAAAAATAGAGTCAAAGATAGTATCCTTGATTGAATACTTATTAACAGCCACCCCCAAAAGTACAAGTCAGGTACATTACCCGATGATCTAAGTGATCACTGCCTTATCTATATTATTAGGCTCAAAGCCGACATTCCCAACCAGCCCACCTACAAAACTATAAGAAACATCAGGAATTTTAACCTTGGCAACTTCCAAAATGAACTCAAAGCATGTAATTGGAATGTCTTGAAACAACTCCCATTACAAGAAGCAGTTGAGTACTTTAATACCAGATTTCTAACTATCTTAAACCACCATGCTCCTATCCGTACCATCCGTATAAAAGCTACAGTTGCACCGTTACTATCTAAAGAAACAAAAAACAAAATTAAACTAAGAAACAACACCTGGACCAGGTGGCATGTTACCAAAGCCCCTATGGACCAAGTAAGATATTGGCAGCTAAGGAACCAGACCAAAAAATCTGTCATTCTAGACAAAAAAAAATCACTACACCCTCCTACAACAAAAATATCAGCTAAAACCTCAAAAGTTCTGAGCTGGTATTAACAATCTTCTCCACCCAAGCCTTTCTGCCACGTTTAGCCCATCAGCTGCCCTTGATAAATCCCCTGTAGAAATTGCAAACAGCTTCATCGCCTTCTTTACTGAAACTATCCAGTCTCTAGCTATCCATTTCACTCCATCAGACACAAACACCATCTCTGGCACATCTAGGCCAGATCCACCCAGCACCCAACTCACTTTTACTTTTCAAACCATACCTACCAACCTGATCCAGACCTTACTCAAAAATCTAAAACCTACTGCACTAGCTGCCGACCACCTCCCAGCTGAATATCTTCAAAAAGCAGCTAATGCCAAGCACTTCCCATTTCTATTATAATCAACAGATCCATCTCAGAAGGCTCCATCCCAGCAATATGGAAAATATCACATGTTATACCTCTCCATAAAGGAGGAAGTTCCACAGAATTATTTAACTTTAGACCTATAGCCATTCTTTTACCACTAGCTGAAATCATGAAAAGATGCATGCACAAACAAATCATACACTTTCTTTTTCAAAACGGAAAGCTTGCCAACTCTCAGCACGGCTTGAGGACATTCCACAGTACTACCATGGCTCTTCTATCTTTCTCTAATGTCATCAATCTTTATCGTAACAACAACAAACTACCTTCAGCACTCTTCCTAGATCTCTCAAAAGCTTTTGATATCAGCTACTGCTCAATACCCTACAAACCATTGGTTTAGAACAACACACAATACAATGGTTCACTCCTACCTGAACTGTAGACAGCAGGCTGTCTTATGGCAGAGCAAGCTGTCATCCCAACTTCCTCTATCCCTAGGTGTCCCACAAGGGTCCATACTAGGTCCCATTCTTTTCTCTATCTTTATCAATAATCTGCACACCACCATCCCAGGAGCCACCTGCATCCAATATGCAGATGACTCAATGCTAATATGCTCCGCCTCCTCTCCTACACAACTTCTACCCCTCATCCATACCACTTTCAGCATGGTAGAAACATGGCTAGCTAATCGCCGCCTGCTTCTAAATCTTAACAAAACCAAGCTACTACTTTTCTCCCCTAACCATAGAATTTCTCCTCCTTCCTTCCTTCAACATCAAATCTAGCAATGACACCTTTATCTCCCCTGATGACCACACAAAGCTTCTAGGAGCAATAATAGACAACAACCTTAAATTTGATATACATGTCAATCACACTATTAAGTCTGTCAACAAAAAACTTGGCTCCTTGTACAGAGTCAAACCTTTCCTCACCCCACCCCCCCACCCCCAGCTAGGGTAGCTATTGCAAGATCACACCTCCTCTCTAACCTTATGTATACCTCCCCTGTACTCACCAACCTATCCAAAACCAATCTCAACAAATTATTAGAATGTTACAATCATATAGCCAGATTCGTTACTGGCATGGCTTTTAGGACCCACCATTGCCAGAACCTCAAAGTACTTGGATGACTAGAGTATGCTACCCTTCTACAGTTCAACCAGCTTATAGTAGCACATAAAATACTCCATCAACCTGATAACACCCCTGCCCTCAAAAATATTCTAACCCCTCATAATGCCCCCATGCCATTATGCTCAGCTGATAAACGAATGATACTGACCCAAAAATCCAACAACTCTGCTGGCGATGCTATATTTGCCAACTCAACCGGTAAAATCTGGAATCTACTCCCTACTACCATTACCATGGTAACCTCACTACCCCTATTTAAAAGAGAACTAAAAAAATACCTCACATCTCATTGGCTGTGCTCTTGTTCTAAACCTAACAACTTCACTAATACATGTTTTGCTACCCAACCTGCTGTTTAGCCAAGTATCTATGTCATAGCATTTGAATGTGTAAGCATTGTAAATTATGAGATCTGATTGTATTCTATGTTCACATTTTCTGATACGTCTTTGCCAATCAGCTGTAATGTCTGCACATTGTGCATATTGATATCTGCCTGCATTCTTTGTCTATATTTTTCTAAACATGTCTGCCTGAGTTTATCACTCAGTGATGTATGTACTGTCTCTTTTTTGGTATGTGAGCTTTTCTCCCTGTGACTCAGTTGAAAATGGACATATATTCAGTCAGACTATCCTGGTCTACAAATGTAAAATAATAAATAAATAAATAAATAAATAAATAAATAAATAAAATGTTTATCACAATTCCAAAAGTCACATTTAGGTTTCTCAGAAATTCAACATGCACCCATGTTTTTCACATCTTAATGTAACACTGCTGTAAATGCCAGTCATGTTGGATATCGGTTGCATTTCTGCTAATGTACCAATCAGTTGCTATCTCTTCATCAGCACTGTTCTCCATTTTTATATATATATATATATATATATATATATATATATATATATATATATATATACACACACACACACACACACACATAAACTTATATATATATATATATATATATATATATATATATATATATATATGCAACTCTTTAAGTTTATCAGTATGCAGATAATGAAATATGAGGTTCTATTAAAGCACAGTGTCAGTTGCTTTGATGTGCTTTTAATGTAGTGTCTTTTGCTATCTGTCCCAGCTATGCAAGGGACCTTTGTGGCAATAGAAATCTTCATGGCAATGAAAGTTATGGTTAAAATCTGAACAGAGTAGGTATTCATCCTCTGTCACTCATCTGCTTTTGTTTTATGATGTTAACATTGACACTTGATTCTGAAATATTTTAAAAACAAGTGCTGCAATACATATCATCACATCTTGTCACTTCTCTAGGCTCGCACCAGTCTTCAGCAAAACTGACTAAAATGCAAGTTACAGACTTGAAAAGTCTGTGGGTGGTGGAAAGAGATTCTCATATAGCAGGTAAATTCCTTTCAATAAGTCTTTTATCACTGAAACTGCATAAAGTCAAAGTTTTCATGATTCATGAGTAAGAATACTCATTCTAGTACAATGGTATGAGTACTCCTGTAGTACAAGAGTAAGAATACTGCTCCTAGTACTAGAGTGAGAATACTCCTAGCACAAGAATAAGATTACTACTCTTAGTACAAGAGGAAGACTATTACTCCTAGTACTAGATTAAGAATACTCATTCTAGCAGAAGGATATGAAGTCTACTAGTACAATAATTTGATTACTACTCCTAGTACTAAAGTAAGAATACTCATTTGGGGCAAGAATACGAATATTCCTAGTACAAGAGTAAGATTACTCCTAGTACAAAAATAAAAATACTACTGCGAGTACTAGAGTAAGATTAGTCCACTTAATCACTCCTCACATCCTCATAGAGTAATCCCCATAGTAACTGACCACTTCTTAACAACTTCCTGAAGAAGAAGAAGAGATGAGGGCCTATATTTGGAATTTTAGAAAATTATAAACATTATTAATTGTTGTATCTTTAATGAACTATTTTAGGCAATAAACAGCCATAGATCACAAACAAAAGGGCATACTAAACAAACTTTTTACAGTCCTCTGATTGACTGACCAAGAAGAATATCTGAAGGGAATCTGGAAATGTTCTTTAACTGGATTAACATGGGGCATTTGGTAGATTTTCAAACAGACATTTGTTAGCAAAGTTAAAAGAAGAGAAAATGAGATCATGACTGACAAATTGGGCGGGAAATGTCTGGATAGTTAAGTCACCCACTTATTGCAAATTTTAGTTTCTGGTGGAGAGAGTGATGTCTGCTAGTGTGCCTCAACAGCTGGTGCTGAGACCTTTACTCTTCATTATACATGTACCTGAGACCTTCGCTCATTATACATGTACCTGGGACATTCACTCTTCATTATGCAGTTACCTGAGACATTTTCTCTTCATTATACATGTACCTGGGCCTTCCCTCTTCATTATACAGTTATCTGGGACCTTCACACTTCATTACACATGTACCTGGGAGCTTTGCTCTTCATTATACATGTACTCTTCATTATACCATTACCTGGGACCTTTGCTCTTCATTATACATGTACCTGAGACCTTCGCTCTTCATTATACATGTACCTGGGACCTTCGCTCTTCATTATACAGTTACCTGGGACCTTTGCTCTTCATTATGCATATATCTGGGACCTTCGCTCTTCATTATACATGAACTTGGGACCTTCCCTCTTCATTATACCACTATCTGGGACCATCACTCTTCATTATACATGTACCTGGGACCTTCTCTCTTCATTATACATGTACCTGGGACCTTCGCTCTTCATTATACATGTACCAGGGACCTTCGCTCTTCATTATACATGTACCTGGGACCTTCGCTCTTCATTATACATATACCTGGGACCTTAACTCATCATTACACATGTACCTGGAACCTTTCCTCTTCATTATACATGTACCTGGGAACTTCGCTCTTCATTATACATATACCTGGGACCTTAACTCATCATTACACATGTACCTGGAACCTTTCCTCTTCATTATACATGTACCTGGGACCTTCGCTCTTCATTATACATATACCTGGGACCTTAACTCATCATTACACATGTACCTGGAACCTTTCCTCTTCATTATACATGTACCTGGGAACTTCGCTCTTCATTATACATGTACCTGGAACCTTTCCTCTTCATTATACATGTACCTGGGAACTTCGCTCTTCATTATACATGTACCTGGGACCTTCTCTCTTCATTATACATGTACCTGGGACCTTCGCTCTTCATTATACATGTACCTGGGACCTTCGCTCTTCATTATACATGTACCTGGGACCTTCGCTCTTCATTATACATATACCTGGGACCTTAACTCATCATTACACATGTATCTGGAACCGTTCCACTTCATTATACATGTACCTGGGAACTTCGTTCTTCATTATACATGTACCTGGGACCTTCTCTCTTCATTATACATGTACCTGGGACCTTCGCTCTTCATTATACATGTACCTGGGACCTTTTGCTCTTCATTATACATGTACCTGGGACCTTCGCTCTTCATTATACATATACCTGGGACCTTAACTCATCATTACATATGTACCTGGAACCATTCCACTTCATTATACATGTACCTGGGACCCTTGCTCTTCATTATACATATACCTGGGACCTTCGCTCTTCATTATACATGTACTTGGGACCTTCCCTCTTCATTATACATGTACTTGGGACCTTCCCTCTTCATTATACCGCTATCTGGGACCATCACTCTTCATTATACATGTACCTGGGAACTTTGCTCTTCGTTATACATGTACCTGGGACCTTTGCTCTTCATTATACATGTACCTGGGACCTTTGCTCTTCATTATACATGTACCTGGGAACTTTGCTCTTCATTATACATGTACCTGGGACCTTTGCTCTTCATTATACATGTACCAAACATTGTTGTGGGGATGAAGAGTAAAATTAGCCTTTCTATAGATGACACCAAAACTGGTGTAGTAGTTATGGATGAGGGTAGCCTGATGAAAAATTGGGGAAGGTTAGAGAAGTGCATCCAGGTCCAAGTAGATTATGATCCTGCTGTAATCAGCCCTTACCAGACCTGAACTGAATATGTTTCCCCTTTGGAATGTATCTAACCTGACACGTGCAACAGTTGGAACACCCACTAAGGCTTTCCACCAGGAGAACTCAGGGCATGAATACCTTGTCCTACACTGATCGTCTAAAAGCTCTGTCTCTGTTTTCAGTCTCCTACAGGCTGCTGAAAGGGGATCTTTGCCTTGCTTAGAGCACTTCCTCAGACTCAACCCTGATGGATCTGTTGCACATGTGCAAAACAAACAGCACCAGAAGCACTAGATCCAGAGATCTGAATTTAAATTGCGCCTTAAACAGAACATTGTTGGAGAGACAGATATATGTTCCAACGGATCCCCACACTATGGAATAGGCTCCCCATACATGTAAAACAGAGTTCATCCTTGACTCTATTTACATGAAATCTTGACAACTGGAATAGAAATCATATATTTACCACCCATCTGGCCCCCATGTCCCTTGTGGACAGAGGCATTCAATAAGAAAATGATTATCCTAACTAACACACCACCCCACAACTCCTTAGTTATCTCCCTACTAACATGCCCCCACATATAGACACAGATGATACTCAGGACCTAAATGGTTTGGTGTGCGTGGCTAGTCTTGTAAAGGACCTAGTTAGTCATTAGCCTAGTAATAACCTATGAACCTGTGAACCTATATAACAAGCAAGAGGAATTAGAGCCCTGGAGTGAACAGATCCAACATGGGCAGCTAGTAGCCATTAGTAAGTGTGGAGTTAGCCTCATAATTGTTATTTCTTCTATAAGCTATTATATGCCTCCATTTAAGTCTATATATAACACTAAATCGTAGCTCTCTAACTGGTGTACTTTACATGAGACTTACTACATAACTGAATGAAAGGTATTTTTGATTAGTTACTTACCTGACATTATTAGTAGTATAGGAACCTCCCGTGTCACATTAGGATGGATCTATAGCCATATCTGGGATTTCACACTGTCTGGCTATGGCACTTGGGCCTACTGGGGACAAGTCAGAATCACAGATCTTCTGATTGATGCCAAGATTTCATCCTCCATTATTCCTTGTCTTTCACTGACTTGATGCTTTTGCCACCTGCTTATCATATGTTCTATGACATCTAGTTACTGTAGTTTGTATGACTTCTGCCACTATAGTTAAACAAGCACTATACCTATTATGACATACTTACTACATGCAAGACAAGTGTTATACAGACACATCTTATAGTCTCGCTGGTGCAGGAAACTAATACAATTCCTCAGGGACTAGTGTGATGTTGCTAATAAAGGCAAAGTTGATAATGGCTTGGACATGTGAAGATCCCCCCCCCCCAAAAAAAAAGGAAGTGTTTATAACATGCATAACATGCCTACAGAAGCAATGTAGATATAGTCATAAGATGCAGTCCTAGAGCCAAATGAAATATCAGATTAACTTTCAGAATAATATGTCATAACCCTCGCTACTATACAATGTACATATCCAGTAATTCCAGGTATAATGAGTCAATTTTGCTACCTTACTAGTCTTTCCAGAAAATCTTTCAAAACCTTATTCTTGGATTTTCTTAATCTATATCTCTGCATGCAGATTACATTCATCCTTACTTTCTAAAATTATTTTGTCCATAAGCAGGCCACTGACATCTATAATAAATCTTTCCTTACCACCACTAATTAAAAAAAAAAAAAAAAAAAAAAAAAAAAGATTAGTTGATATATTTTTTGTTTACCTGAAAACTAGCCTCTGAAACTTTAAATCACTTACTTCTCATTATTCATCTGCACTTACCTAGCATTCCCATGACAACCTGTCACAAAACAACAGATTATCTAAATGACAGAACCTTTACAGAGTTAACAATTCACAAGGCAACTCCTAAGGAGTACATAGAGTTTCCAAAGACTAGGCCCTTGCACTTTTGCTGTTCACATAGTTTAACTTACTTTTTTCAATGTAAACAATTATTTTATAATCAAATTACATGGACTTCACCCTCCAACATATATTTTTCATGGAAACGATGTCTAATAAAACTTACACACTTATATCTCTTAATCTTCCATTAGCTACTCCAGCAAAATACACTCAAAAGCTTATGAATGTAAAAAATGGAGGTATGTCAGGGTATCATAATATTGCAAGAAGCTACAGATATGTTTCTTGATCCAGACTCAGATGCCACATTTAAGGTGCATCCATGATTTAGAGCTACAAAGAGTAAAGGGACTACAATAAGGAGGATACAGGATTGCCTCTGACAGCCACATTTATATGACCATCAGGAAACATATCCATTCATTTTCACTGGGGCTTTGCTTTGATCTAGATTGATATTATTTAATTACCTTTTTACTTTGTGTTTCTTAACTTTATAGGCAGACCAGCTCAAACTAATCATTTTTTAAGCAATGACTTGAAGTACAAGTCAAAGAGAGTTACAGATAACCAGTTAAGCCAATCCTTATAATATAGGCATAAATTACTATTATACAAAATATTGCTAATATACAGAGCACAAAATGAACATAAACATATAAAGCATAGCTAATGAACTTATGCAATGCACAATAGTTCAAAGAAACACTATTAAATACCTAATGCTAAAACACAAACTGTCAAAAGACCACATCAATAATCAGAAAATTATTGTAAAAAATGTACGGAAGATAAGTAGTAAAACTGTCCAAGCACTGGCAAATAAGAAACGAAACTCAGAACACATGAAAATGAAAACCTACAACAATATCTTACATTGCAAAAATTGGAAAATACACCTTGATCTCTAAACAGCTCCAGGTGAGTTACTGAAAATTCAACTCTGAAAACGTGCTTTAAGATGTCATTATATTGACAGATTTAAAAGCAACTACTGATGACAAATGTAACCCATTAACTGCTGAGTATTTCAAAAAGGTTTGTCCTCCAAATACTTGCCTTTTTTGAGCTATTTTAGTTCTTCAGTTTAAAGTCTAAACCTCCAAAAGGGTTCAACATTTATTCATGAAACATTTAAGATAATGTTATTTGCTATAAAACTCTATTGGACATGGGTTTCTGACCCTTAAGAAGGCAAAGGAGTCAGCATATTAAATTTTAATAAAAAATATTTTATGCTATTTTTATGTCTTAATAATATGCAAAAACATTCATTTTAAGTCTGAACTCATATCAATGTTACATATTTATGTTCTTAGTAGATTTTGTTTATTTTAGTCTTAAGATAAGTGAAAGCTACATCACTTGTTTTCAGCTATTTAATAAAGGTTTCACTCTGTTAATTTACAAGGGCCATTCTTGCTTGAATTTCACCCTGACTTAAAATTGGAATCTCTCTCTACAACTTGAAGATATTTTATGAAATCTTCCAGACAAGAACCCTTGATAATCCCACTTTCATTTTTAAAGAGCTCAATAGCTTTAATGAAAAGTAGGCAACAGAATCTCAGATATGGGTATGCCTTTCAGAACATGCTATTTATATGTGTATTTTACTAAAGCATATAAATATGACAGGAAAATATTACTTTTCCTTAGAAAAAGGCATTATTTTTAGTTATCGTTTCAAATGAACACACTAATAATATAATTTCAATATATACTGAGTTTATTAGGTTGGAAAAATGAAAACTATGCATTTTTTTCACAAAAAATGGTAAATCTATGATATCTGAGTGGCTATGTAAGGCGATGGATAGTATCTAGCAATAATCATTCCTCTGTAACTATATGTTTTATAGCATTTTTTCAGAATAACATGTCATTGCTCTTAGATACAATATGCACTTAGCTAGTCATTCCAGCTGTAAAGACATACATAATTTACCTTTTTTTTTGTAATGCCAGTGATAAAAAATTGTGTATTAAGGAGAAATAAATAATATTTTTACTTGTGATGTAATGACAACTCAGTAAAGAAGTATTACAAGCCATTATTGTAATGATTGAAGTTAACTTCAGAACCCACAATAGAAAATGAATATAATTCAAAATGTCAGACTGACAGAAAAAAGCTCATGAACAAAAATCAAATGTTCATGTCTTTGAAAGGCAATGCCTTTGTCCCACTTTCCCAAGTCACTGAACAACATTAAATTAATAACAATGGAATATTCAACTCTGAACATACCTAAGACTGCAATTCTTACCTTACATTTTCAGGTGTAGTATACCTCTTGACTCTACAGCTTTGCCTTCATGAAAGCATGGTATTGTACCCATGGCATGTTACCACAATGATTTTTTTTTTCTGGTAGCATACACAATTTTTTATTTCAGAAACGAGTATTTAATAGACCTATATTCTGAGATTAGTTTTACCTGTCTTTTTGTTATTCTTACCTTACATTTTCAGGTGTAGTATACCTCTTGACTCTACAGCTTTGCCTTCATGAAAGCATGGTATTGTACCCATGGCATGTTACCACAATGATTTTTTTTTTCTGGTAGCATACACAATTTTTTATTTCAGAAACGAGTATTTAATAGACCTATATTCTGAGATTAGTTTTACCTGTCTTTTTGTGGAGAGGACAAATAACCTCCAGTCTGAAACTAAGCTTAATGCCACACTGTAACAGCAAAGGGCCTCTGAAAATATGGATTTACTAGCTTTATATAGAAGAGGCCATATATCACTTCCCTAAATCACAGACTTCTAATAAGAAATCTGAGTACAAAACACATGCATACATATTGACAATGTGGAATGCTCTCCTGTGGTGACTATAAGCTACCTTTGGCTCACATAAATATCATGGACATGTCACTCATCAACAGATGCTGCTCCCCTAAAGTGATCCTGTAACTGCCATTTGCTTTCGTATATCATGTGCCACAAAAGTGATACCCACATTCACTATACACACCTGATTTCTCATTTAGATGAAAATAAAAAACACAACATCCATGCATTTCCACCTGCTGATATATGACACCCCATTCTCATATCAATTATAATGAAAATTAATTAAATAAATAAATAAATAAATACAGCTGTATTGTGCTATGAGCATTGTGCATTGTTACAACAGTCTGCAGATTGTCCTGATTTTCTGCCTAAAAATAACATCAAATTGCAGTAATTAACTTCAAACTGGAGTTTTCAAACACTAACCTCTATCCTCTCTTTCCACTTCCCACAAAGCCGTATTAGTGATCACTTTAATGTGAGCAGCCTCAGCCTTCCATTCACTTTCTTCCACTGTCTGTTACTTATAACTCTCAACCTTCTATCTCCAAAATGTGCAACACTGCCTCTCGTACAGCATGCAGCAAATGGGCAAAATGTGGAAACAGGAACACTTGGAAACTTTACCTAGCAAGTTCACAGCATGGTTAACAATACCTTTGACATACTTATTAAAAAGTTTCTTTGATGACGTAATATAATTCAGTGTTATGTACTACGGCTATGTGTTAAAAAATCAGAGCAATCAAAGTGTGACAGACCTCTCCAATAGAACAGTGTAGAACACTGAGTTTTAAATATTCAAAGTGAGGCACATGCCTTGTAATGTGATACTTTTGGGAGCTATGCTTCCTCTCCTCTGCAAACAGTCAGACAATTCTGATAATCAGCTTTGATCTCCAGTAGTGGTAAAAAATAACCACAGAAATGTAAACTGCTGCGGAGGTCCTTTTTCCCCCACTGTCTTCTATTTTCTGGAAACTTACTGAGTTTTGCAGACAAGTCAATAATGCCAGACAGTGGGATTTCATACTTTAAAAAATACATATTGATGCAAAGCCTGTTGTTCTCTTGAATTTTTAAGTGAATTAGAGAAACATTTAAAAATTTTCCATGATTTTGACTCTTTTTTTCCCATTATTTTTGGCTATTTCCAGAATTCATATTTTTTATTTATTTATCATTTATTAATAAGTTTAGTCCCATCAGGCTGGTGACCTCTTTTACCCAAGGTGGCATTTCTACTACTTGGGGAAATTTGGCAAGAACATCTTGGAATGTCCTCTACTATTTTTATTGTGAGGAGGAACATTTTTGTGATTGTACTTCCTGCTTCTGTTTCTAGCATGGGGGCTGCTCAGAGAAGCAAAGAGTTGTTTGGTGGTGATTTGGAGTAGAAGAAGGTGGTTGAGGCTTCAAATCAGCTTAAAAATGTGTTGAGAGATTAGAGGAGAGAAGAAAAGGTAATCAAGCCTTCTGTATCTGTGTCTGAGGCCAGAGAATTGACAGAGAAGGCATTTATGCCTTCTAGTGGAGTTGCAGTGGTTGGAGATGATGGTGAGTCTTCTGTTCTTCTGTGGATATTTTTGAAACAGTGGAAGTATGCCTAGTTTGGAGAAAAGACAGGCAAGCCTTTTCCAGATTCAGAAGAGACTTTCCAGGAGCAGCTATTCCAGGAAGAGAACCAGCATGATGAGGCATGTATTACTGTAACTCTTCAGTCGGGAGGGATGCAAGATGTTTGATTAGAGAAATTATTTGAGGAACGCGATCCTGAGACTGGCAAAGATATGGCATGGGAAGATATAATGGATGAAATTCAAAACAAAGATGTACTTTTGATACAAAAGGAGATGGTTAAACAAAAAGCTAAGCAGATATAGTCAAGGAAAAAGAAAAAAAAAGACCTCAGGAAAAGAAGCAGTTATGAAACAAAGAAAAAAATTATACTGTTAGGATTTTTTCCAAGGAAGAAACAGAAATAGAAAGATATGTGGTATGGGACAATACTTCACCTTTAGGAACATCTCCAGCAAAGGTAAGATCTTTCATTCAATATAAGCAAAAAAATCTTTTTTGTAATATAATTTTTGAAAATGGTCAGGTAATGGAAACATTTTTGAGTCAGTATGAAAATAAGAAAGACTGCACTCTGTGGAATGCTTATGTAGTTAAAGTTTTTTTCAGAGAAACTAAGAAGAAAATTCATGTTTAGTTTAGAACAGAAATTGAAAAGGACGCTTTGAAAAGACATTTAAAGAGCATATGTAAAGATGAATAGAACATTTCTAAAGTTTTCAGCAATAGAGGATTAAGGACAGGTGGTTGGGATTGAAATGTTGTACTAAAATGGAAAATAATAAAATCATTCATATTCCTAATATTATAAATATAAATGGTTGAAAATGTGTTGTTAAATACTGGTGTCAATCCAAAATGTGTTACTACTATGGAAAACCAGATCATTTGATCACTAATTGTACAAAAAGGAAATTTTTTAATCATGGTGTGATAAGTCAAGATGCAACAAAAGTGAGTTAAAATGTCATAAATGCAATAAGGTTGGTCATATGTGGATGGATTGTAAAGAAGGGAAAGTAGAAATACATGAAGCTAAGGGGTTATGGAAGTAGTAAGTGAAGAACAGGAACAAAATCATGTAGAAAAAATGCAGAAGAAACAGTTGAAAAAATGATAAAAGTATGACACATAAAAAACAAGAATTAAATATAGAAGAAGGTACTGAAGTTAGTGATGAAGAATATATTACCTGAAATATGGTTAAAAAAAGAAAATTTATATTTGTAAAAGAGTGAGAGAGAGAAAGAGAAAAATAATGGATTAAACACAAAGGAAAAAAAGGGTGAAGGTTTTATTCTTTTTCCTTGGAACATTTTACTAAATATAAATAATGGTAAATGAGGATATTAGCACTGAATGGTAACAGTTTTAAGAGCATAATTAGAAGACTAGCTATTATAAACTAGTTAAAAATATGATAGTGATATCATAATACTAGACGATACAACATTTTTAATGAATGAATAAAGATTTAAAACAGAATGTCTGTGGGGTAATGAGATATACTGGAATTTAGGGCAAGATTTGTGTTCAGGAATAGCTATACGTATGAAAACGAGAGTTAAGGTGCTTGATATTAGTATAATTTTAATGGTTAAGATTATGGTTGATGTTAGAGAGATAAAGTAATTAGAATAATTGCATTATACGCATATAACTAGTAAGGAAAGAGAACATATATTTGTTTTAATATTGAATTACATTGCTATTAATATATAAGTTATTATAGTAGGAGACTTCAAGTGTAACTTCAGAAATGAAAAGAAAGGCAATGATTTAAAAAAGTTATAGAAATTATAAGATGTAAGAAGTTAAGACTGTGGAAAAACAATTCATGGACATATAGTAGAGGAACATATGGAATACAGAAAGATCATTTTTTTGCTTTTGGAAGGATGTAAAATAAAAAAGGAAGATACATTAGACACAGGTTTTTCAGACCATAAAGATATCTAGATAGAGTTCAGAGAAACAGTTAGTAATGTTAAGACAGAAAAAGGTCTAAAATTAATTAATGAGGTAGTGTGGGTAGGTGAGGGTGAAAAAAGAAAGAATTATGGGAAGATCACAGGTATACATTAGTTCTTTAAAAAATTGGTCTGAATGGTGGATGTCTTTTAAAAAGAAGTATAAAAATGTTATCAAGGATGGCAAGTTAAAAAAAGAAAGGGAATAAAAAGAGTTACAGTAAGTTACGCGAAGAACTTCAAAATTTAGAAAGGAATGAAAATTAACATTTTAAGAAAGACAAGAGTTATCCAAACAAAATTACCAGAAACTAAGGAATCAGGCAAAATGACAAACCAAACTTGATAAACAAAATTACTTCCTCAATAGTCAAACCAAACATACTAACAACCCACAAAAGTTCTGGTATTCTATTAACTCCTTACTTAACCCAGGCAAAACATTAACGCCATCTCCCACCACCAACGACGGCACCACAAACATTGCCTCCCAATTTAACAAATACTTCACAGAATCCATTCTATCACTTTCCTCTCAAATCTCCCAAACCTACCTCTCAAATACCCCTACCCAACCACTAAAGAACATCCCCTCTTTAACCCTCTCCCCTATCCCTACCACCACAATTAAAAAACTCCTTCAAAAACTCAAACCTACAACCCTTGCTGCAGACAACTTACCAACCATCTAAAAATTGCAGCTGATTCTCTATCATATCCAGTATCCATCCTTATAAACCACTCCATACAAGAAGCCTACATCCCAAAACTATGGAAAGTATCATTCATAATCCCTCTTCATAAAGGAGGAAGCTCCTACGAATTCTCTAATTACCGCCCCATAGCTATCCTACCCCCCTTATCCAAAATACTTGAGAGGTGTATTCACTCCCAAGTTATGCAATTTCTAAACTCTAACCACCTCCGTTCTCCCACACAACATGGGTTCAGACAGCACCATAGCACTACAACCGCCATTCTGTCCTTCACAAATACAGTTAACCTACACAGAAACAATAACAAATTCATATCAGCAATTTTCCTAGACCTGTCCAAGGCATTCGACATGGTGTCACACTCCATGCTACTAGAATCCATGTCCTCCCTGTCCTTTGCCCATTCAACTTTAGCATGGTTTAAATGTTACTTGTCAGACAGACAACAATCTGTCCAATGAAAAAACACTCTATCTCCCCTACTCCCATCCACACTAGGAGTGCCCCAGGGTTCACTATTAGGCCCCCTACTCTTCTCCATATTTACTAACAGCCTACGTACCACCACCCAACATGCTTCACTCATTCAATATGCGGATGATTCAACTCTCATCTGCTCCGCACCATCCCTCCTTACCCTTCAAAAACTCACTCAGGAATCCTTCACTTCAGTAGAAAACTGGATCACCCATATCCAGCTCATTCTAAATCCCAATAAGACCAAACTACTCATATTCACCCCCAACAAATCCAAATGTATCCATCATCCTTTCACAATCGCATCCAAGAATGGGACTAACATGTCTCCAACTGACCACACTAAACTCCTTGGTATAGAAATTGACAGCAAACTACTGTTTGATGTCCACATCTCACAAACAATCAAAAAGGTCCACAAAAAATGGGCAAACTTTGTAGACACAAAAAATTTCTAACTGATCAGGCATGAATTACTCTTGCCCAAACTCACCTGCTATCCACCCTTATGTTTGCCGCACCTATCCTTACCCTGACAAGAAAACATGACCTTGAACTACTTCAGTCTTGCTACAATAAAATCGCCAGATTTGCTAATAACTCCAGCTGTAAGACCCACCACTGTCAGGCACTACATCAACTGAAATGGCTAGAACTTCCACAACTACTGAACTACCACCAATTAACACTTGCCTACAAGATCTTGAACTACCCTGACAAAACTCCATCTCTTAACCAACTACTAACCAAGTACATTTCAAATCGCCCCCTACGCTCTTCAGGAAAAAACACTCTTTTGTATCTCCAAAGCTAATAACACTGCAGGAAAGGCCCTGTTCTCCCACAACATAGTCAGAAACTGGAACAGGCTCCCCACTTCTTTAACCTCTGCTCCTTCGCTCACCACATTCAAAAATTCTCTCAAAGAGCACCTAATGAATAAATGGTTTTGCCCTTGCATCACATAACAATCCACATTTTCATTTTATCTGCTGCAGACATCAGGAATCTAACCCAAATCTATAATTGTAATAAGTTGTTTCTCTACGCCCTCTTTCAAGACTTGTTATTATGTGATTTCAGTATAATACCTCAGTCTCTTGCTCTGTAATGTGTAACGTATAACTGTAAGTATGTTGTTTCTCTATGCTCTCCTTTTGACCTGATGAATAAGACAATACCTCAGTATGCTGCACTGTTTTGCTGCACTCCTTTTAAATCTATGTATCCTTTATTCAATATGTAACTGTTTTATCATGTCAATTTTATGATAACTTGATGGAGCTTTTCTCCCCGGGCCTCCGCTGTAAATGGACATGTGTCCAGTCGGACTATCCCTGCAAACAAATGTAAAATAAATAAAATAAAAAAAATGATATACAATGAATCAAAAAAATAAATAAAATCATCATATTTCCTACAAGGTAAAAAAGAAGAGATAGCTCCTTGTTAAAGAAAATAATTAAGGAAGATAGTATAATGACAGAATTAATAGACAAAAAACAGACAGTACAGAAAGACCAAAGAGATATAATGCATGGTGTTGTAGAATATCTGAAAGATTTATTTAAAGATATTATTGAAGGACAAAGGATATCATGGAAAGTAAGAACTTTCTCTGAGCAAGAAAATATAGATTTGGCAAAAAAGTATATGTGATTAGAAGAACTGGATATAACATTAAGACAAGAAAATATACATACAGCAGTGAGTCTGGACCGCTTAGAATATCAAATGTATAAGAACATGACATAAGTCAAAAGACATATTTCATATTAGTATTAAGCAAGTGGTTTAATGAAGGATTTAAAATATAAGGAATTATGCAGTAGAATTTTTAAATTTGTATGGAAAAATGTGAGAGAAAAGATAATTTTTTTCTATAATGCTGATTATAAAATCATTATGAAAATATTACAGAAAAGAATGGAATCAAAAAGTTCGATACATAGTGTTAAAAGCAAAAGATGACAAGAACTATTACTGGGTTTCAGGTAAGTGGCATTTCGTTGCTCTAAAGTTGACCCATATATATATATATATATATATATATATATATATATATATATATATATGTATATATATATATATATATATATATATGTGTGTGTGTGTGTGTGTACACACACACACACACACACACACACACAAAACGCTATTGTGGGCAGTGCCTACTGTAAACAATGTCCACTGATTTAGCTTCCATCTTGTAGCAGTTAAAAAAAGAAAAAAGAAAACAAGTACCTACAAAGAAAAACCTGTCCATGAACATCTGTAGCTCTGCAACCACCTTCCCATCAGTCTCTAGTCATATGATTAGTTAGTTTACTGGTGTCTGCCTGGAAAGCAGTGCAATTTGTTACTAATGGTGACTGATCATAATTTTATGGTTGCATGCACTTATACTGTGCATTTCACATTTGTGGCAGTCTCTAGTCACAAAGTGACTGACAAGTCAGAAAGCATTGCAACTGCTTGCCCTTCGCTACCAATCACCGATGTTTAGAGTCAGACTGCATAGTAATGGTGTATAGGTTAGCTATGCATGCGCTATTAAAAAAAACTTTGTATTTTTTACTGGAGCACTCACGGGGCACAGTACTTTATGGTTGGGTCACATGACCCAGCATGCTACTATGTAGCAATGCCTATGACTGTCAGCATCATGCTGTACAATGTTTCATAGGTAGGTGTTTTAATTTCTGCACTGTATATACATTTTCCATGGCGGTCCTGTCATACTGCTGCAGGCTAGGTACTGTCTGCATATTGTGAAGGCTGGGATATCCCATTATACTACATATTAGAGGCAAAGAAACACCTGAATAAATGGATGTGCAGGACAGGCAGGACTTCTTGGTGCTTGAGAAGGTAACTTGTCTGACATATGCATGCTGTTCATGTTTTGTATTGCTCAGTGGATGCATGGATATTTATTTATTTGTTATTTTATTTGACGTTTGTTAACCAGGAAAGTCTGACTGGGATAATGTCCCATTTTCAGCTAAGGCCTCAGGAGGAAAGCTCTACATTGATGTAATATGGTTACATTCAGGGGCGGCTCGTGGCATCGGACTGCCAGACTGCAGCCCCCTCAGCTAAATAGTAGTAATTGTTTATGTTTATTAATAATGTAAAAAAAAAAAAAAAAAATACATATATATATATATATATATATATATATATATATATATATTTTTTTTTTTTGTACTTTAATTCGAGTCCGCGACTCGGAAGTACGCGCATGCGCATTGCGCACTGTAACCGTGGTTTTAAACAGCTTTTTTTTTTGTTTTGTTTTCATTGCAGCCCAGAGGAGCAATGAAGGCATCATTGTGATGCCCAGAAGTCTATGCGGTTCCAAACTGCATAGAATTGGAAGGGGCGCGGACTGCGACGTCCGCAGGCACGTCATGACGTGCTTGCTGGGCTAAGCCTAAATGCTGCTGATTGTTTGTCGCTCTCTTCCCGGGCTTTATGTGCTGGGAAAAGAGCGAGAATTAGTCAGTCAGTTGTCGGCTAGTTTGTGGATTGATTTATCATTGACCTTTTTGGCTTGTGTCACACGTGTAGAATAAAACTTACAGAGAGCGAGGCATCGTAGGCAAGTTAGGAGTTCTGTGAATCTACCAACTGCAGAGAGGCAAAGGATTCATTTTTTTAATTTCATTCAAGTAAGTAAAGAAAAACTGGAATGTATCCGATTATGTAGAGCAGCCAGTGAATCGAGTTTTTACGTGCAGCAGAGAATGTTAATGAGTTCAGTATTGTCTGAGCATGTTTGTAGTGAAGGGATTTGGTGGGGCAGACATTGGTCCATGGGTTTCATAGACTGATTGCTGTCTGTTTGTACAGCACATCTTGTGGCTGGTATTGGCTGTTTCTTGATTTTAAAATAGATTAGTTTACAAAGTGGGCATAAGTATGTGGGTTGTGGGGGGTGGGGTGGAGTTTAATATCCTCATACTGTGCCTATTGTTTACTGATTATATGCTCCAGCTTTGCAGCACTGCTGTGCTAGTTCTAGCTGAGTACTTGTATAGTACCCAGCATGCTGCAGCTCTGCCATTTATGTCCTTTTTCCTTCTGTCATCCTAGTGTATATTGCAGACTGTTACTATCTAGCTATACACTGTAGCCACTGGTTACCATATCATATGATATCTATTGTGCAGCTTTGTGCTCTAGCCTTTAAATGGTCTTTCATTCTACAATGGGCAAACCAGATACTTGCATGTTCTACACACATTATCAATATCGAGAACCGGACCCCAGTATCTGCTTATTATTTTATATACATAAATGTTTGGTCTTTTGGAGAGGACCACTGACTGCCACTGATGTATCTTGATAATGGACACCAGAGTCACTCTTGACCCCCTTCCCAGACATAACCCTAAACTCTCCCATTGCCTGAGAGGAGATTGTGGTATCCCACTGCAACATCATACTCCGAGCCATAGGAACTTTATTTTATTTGCCCTACCTATTTCCCCCGCCCCATCACCTGATGTGCAATGTCATAAGGCTGCTACATCCAGGAACATCTATCACTGGTATTTGTAAGCATAGAATTCATATCCCCCCATCACCACAATGACTGCCACCCCCCGATTATGAACCTTATCCCCCCCAAGGATAGGCAAGCTGGTAAAGTTGTGTTTTCTATCCTCCCAAGTGAACTCTTTAAGTGTCAGGCTCACTTGCCAAATCCAAAACTCATGGATCATAGTCATGGCTTCCTCTATCTGCACCATGGAGCAGACCCCTGGCATCTCTTCATATTTTGAGATTTGCACAGCATTATACTCACATGGCAGTGAGTTAACTTGCATAAATGTTTAATCTTACCTCTGCCAAGCAGACTGCACATATGGTATAGGGTAATATTCCATGCATGTATGCCACTAACCACTTACCTGAAAGAATGAGAAGGGGTGTTGTCATTCCACTACAGAAGTAGAGACTGCAGTCTTGCCCCAGTAGTTTGTATCCATACATGTAGGAAACTGGAACTTGGACTTAAAAAACAGGATCAGTGATCTCACCAAAAAAATGTACTAATCTGGTTTCAATGGATGAGATGGGTGCAGGGGGTTAAGCTCCGGAGAAGGAGTGGAAGGCTGTGAACTAGTACCACTAATGGACAGTTGCTACCAGTAATAGCTGCCTCTGTTTTGATGATAAAGATGTCTCTGCTCACTGGTAGAGCTAGCTAACGGGAGTCAGTGATTCCATCAATGTTATCTGAATATTCTGGTGTTGCAGGTTTGTACCTTGGCTAGCCTTGCCACTTTATACTAAAGAAGATGTTTGTCTTGCTGTTGCTCCATGACAGGTCAGTGCATTTTCAAATCCAAGTTCAAGAATCAAACACTAATCCCTTGGCCCTGCTATAAAGCAACAGATGTTACAGAGCAAATTATATTGTGCAATTAAGTGTTGGTGCAATTAAGTGTTGGTAGAGTGCCTTATAATGATGAGATATTTTAAATAAGCTTATGGTGCACAACAGTTCTCTGTGTAGTCAAATAGGACTTCTGATTTAGGCACTGAATTCTGTGTGTCTTTTGTATGAGTGCATCGAGATGTGATACATTGAGAGACATAATCCGTCTATCACACACACAGAATGATGACTTTTACTTCTTCAGAGATTGTGCATATTTACTGATACTGGTGGACTGTAGAAATTTGAGTAGACTTTTATGATGGAAATGTAAGTTTGAGTAGACTTTTGTGATGGAAATGTTCTGAATTGGGCAGTTTTGTCATTATTGGTGCATGCATTTTGTTTCATTGTTTACTGGAAAAATGTTCAAAACAATAAATTTAAAATGGCCTCTAACAACTGTACTGTATTGTACAAGGAATATAATTTTGTACAATCAGGAAGGTGTATCAAAGAGCATGTGTATTTTTCATGTTCAAGGAGCCTATGATTTGAAAACAGCCCAAAGTTAATCTGTATCTGCCACTGGCAAAATGTATTTTCTTTGAATGTGGGTTTCAGTGCTGTTTCAATGAATGTGAGTTTCAAGGGTAGAGAAGTTTTAATGCTAAGTCTATTTTCATTGTGAGACTGCATTGCTTTGTTTAGCAGATATCTATTAGGGTTTGTGCTGTAAAATGCAAAATAAAACTTTCAAATGAAATCCAAATCATAGCAGAAGTAAAGCAGTATGCACATTACAGTGTTTATGGTAAATGGGGCGAAATAACCAAGGAATGGGACATTGGAATGGCTGCAAGGGGGAGGCTCCATTCGACCATGATTTTGTGAGGGGGGAAGGGCAGCAAACTCAGACAGCCCCAACTGAACTATACCTTTCAACTGTCCAGATTTTTGCAGAATGAATAGATTTTTGCTTCTTATTTTTGGTTTGTTCCTCATAAAATTTGTAGTTTTCTGGTAAATCATTTAGGAATTAAGTCACTAAATAATGACAGACATTGAGTTTCAAATATTATAACCTTCAGAAAAATGCATGCTAAAGCAAGGCCTGTTATTCTATCAACTGTCTTAAGGTTATACAAGAGCAATTTTTAGTACTGTTTGTATGTTCCCCCAATATATTTATTTGGCCTTGTCCAGATTTCCTGCATTAAGAGGTTGAGAGGTACATGCAAATAAATCCCTTTATAGAATTAGGAATATCCAAACCTCTCAACTGTCCCCAAGTTTGGCTCAAAATGTTGCTCTCCCCCTAATAACCCCTCCGCAAAATGGCAATTTTGGAAGAAAACGTGGAGAGTTTATAATTATAAATGACTGCAATTATCAGAGTTGCAATTATCAGAGTTATAGATTACTTTTATTTTAGAAATGCATGTAGATGCTCTTATTTTGTCAGCTGCTCAAGTTAACAGTACTAATATTAAAAATGTGTCCCTTCTTTGACAGGTTTCCAGCTGTATTGTGCGGCAAGTTTATATTTTTGCATCACATTTTTGGTCTGTTTTTCATAAAATTGTGATTTTCTGGCAAATTAGTGGCAAATCATTAAAGACTGAAGTTAGAAAATAGTGGCAGGCATTTGAGTTTCAGATTTCATACCCTTCAGAAATTTCATACTAATGCAAGACCTACTACTATTCTATTATCTTTCTAAGTTTGTAAGAGCAATATTTAAAAATTTTCCTTATTTGTGGGCCTATGTCCCACTTCTATGTATGGCTTTGTCTAGATTTCTTGCTCTGAGGTTAAGAGGTATGAGTGTCAGAGCCATCACCATCAACCAGAGACATTTCAAATTGTGACATACTTGTTGCACCCCACTCCCCCATGTAGTGACTCTGGATGTGTCCAAGCAAGGCAAGGAGCAGTTATGCAGTGTAAGTGTGCAGAGTATTCCCCCATCCAAGGTAGACACAAGCACTACAGTGGCTTTTCATCTGTTATTGCTTTTGCAGAATGTTCTGGCTTTCTGTCATATTTTTATACTGTTGATTTATGCTTCTTATTCAGAAAATGCATGCTGTCGCAGTGCCCTGTTGCTTTGTGTTTAAGTAGCAATGCTTTAATAACCATTGGGTAAGCTTGTCTGAGATTGTAAGATGCAAGTAACCTTTAATAAGCATACCGATAAATAATTACCAACACTGAAAGTCCTTTTGTTGTTGCCATACAGATAATATTTACATAACTAGATAATGTACAAGCCACAGGTATTGAAATGCATATTACAGTATTTGTAATAAAGTACAGGATTACAGTATTTTCAGAAGCTCATTACATTTGTTGGAGATTTGCAGTCATCTTTGCAGGCTTTACCCATAAACTAAACAAAATGCCAATCTGTCATGTGTGGTCCATAACCTGTGCAGTAATCCTTTAAGCAATTTATCTTGAGCTTGTTTCTTGTTTGCTGTTCATTTTTTACTTTGATCATGTTTTCCCCATGAAACAAGTAGATAGTTGTTGTCAGGCAGCAGGTCTTTTTTGGATAAGAAACATTTTTACAAGTGGGGGTATCACAGAGATTTCTACTTTCAGCATGTTACTTGGTACTTTTATAAAGCTGAATATAAGTTATAATTAGAACTGCAGTGCAAGGAGAAGCTTGTTTTTTTATACTTGATTTTGACTAGTATTCCAGTAATGTATTTAAAAAGTAATTTATTTTTCCATGCCTCACAACCTTTTTGTTTCCATCTAGATACTAAGTAAGCTGTCATGTAGCCAATGCATTGAACTATTTTTTTTCTTCTACACTTCATTTTGTCTCAATTGGACTCTCATAATGATGGTTTAGCACCCAGGGCAGCGTATTTAATTAAAGTTCCAGTTGTTGTGTTTTTGAGCATAGCTCCACCCCTTTCTAGTTGGCAACACCCCTTTCCATTGGCCCCACCCATTCAGCTCTCTCCTGCAGCCCCCCTTTAATTTGAAGTCACCAGCCGCCACTGGTTACATTTAAATAAAGTCATTACAAAGCCTCATTCAGAAGAATGACATAATAACTAAGTAAAAATTCAGCTTCAGTACATACAGTGTGAATCAATACATAAATAGTGCAAATATCTGGATAGATGTAACAAGCTGAAAAAGAATATTGTCAACAGATAAAGTAATCACAAGTTGCAATTTGTACGGATGACATTAAACACACTGAGTACAATCTTTGGAAAAGAGATGAGTAAATAATATAACCTTGGCAAATGTATATTTCATCTTTGTCTAATAAATAGATTTTGCTAATTCCTTCTCTCTGAACGTAGTCAAAGTATGCTAGGTGTGAAAGGAGGGACAGCCAGGTTTTATTTAGGTAGTCTTTCAGTAGTCATTTGAAGTTGGAGAGATTAAAGCTAGATCTAATTTTCAGAGAGATAGAATTCCATTTATTTTGTGACAGAGTATAAGCAGAGACTTTATCCAGAAAATTTTGAGGGTATATATATATATATGCTAAGAAGATGTTGTTCATTAGATCAAAGTAGTCTATTAGAGTGATAGGAATGGAAATAGGAGTAACATCAGGGCAGTCATTGGCTTGTGAGTAATGTTGTGTGTGCAGATAGGCTGTATGTAATCTAAGTGGTGAGGCAGTACAAGCCAATTCAAAGGCTTAAAAGCAATCAGTGGTGGCTGTGATATTGTTTGTTGGTGGCAACGTTTGTTGCAACCTTATTGTAGCATGCCTCCAGCTTATCTGTAAATGTAGCCTGAAGGTTGGTTAGTATGGCTGTACCATATAATAGAGATAGAAGAAGGTAGGTAGCAGCAAGAATGATTTTGGTGGTATTGCTAAGGAAATGTTGATGCCTGTGGGACATTCCTAATTTTTGGTGATTTCTTTTAATGTTATTTGGAACATACAACTCAAATTTAAGGTTATCATTTGTAATCACACCAAACTGAGTCCTGCACGAAAACAATCAGTCAGGATTAACAAAAGATAAGTAAAAATGTCTTAATAGACTAGGACACAGCAATAGCAGTTGCAGTGTTAAAACCTAACAGCAGAAAGATGGAAGTATTAACACAAAAAACAGGGAAGATAGTCTCAGTGGAAGATAGAAAAAATAGTGCATCTAATAGCAGTATGATGCTGCTATAGGCGATAGAGTTAGGCCCAGATAGGAGAAAATAGACAGGGAGTGAGATATATGTATTAGACAAGGGACAGGCAACAACCAAAAATCAATATTATACAACGACCCCCCCATTAATATTCAAAAACGTGCACGCTGATTGGTCAGCGTGCACATTGTAAATCTGAGTTATAGTAATGGAAAAAGGTCCAGTTGCCCAGACTTTTTCCATTACTATAACTCTTACAGCAACACTGTCTCACTATGTTGAATGAGTTTAACATAGCGAAACAGTTTATAAAAAAGCAACGGAGATTCTCCGTTGCTTTTTTTAAAGCTGTCTCGCTATGTTAAACCCATTTAACATAGCGAAACAGTTTATAAAAAAGCAACGGAGATCTTGCTTTCTCTGTTGCTTTTGCCCACAGCTCTGATGTACTGTGTAGGCATACGCATCTGCAGTACATCAGAACTGCCGCAGAATACCAGACAGCTGAGGAAGGACAGCAAGGAGGCATTATACAATGCCATTATTTAAGAAAAGTAATTTTTTTTTCTTAAATAATGTCATTGTATAATAGCAATAACCCACTTCTGGGTGTGGGTAATGCTGGATTTACCCAGGGTTGGCCACTCGGGCTTCACCCTCATGACCAAACCACACCCAGGCGTGGGTTATTGCTATAGTAACTCACTGTGCCTTACAACTGACAAACAATAGAGTGGCTAGGCTACAGCAGTAGAGTAAAAATAAATAGGTTCCAGTAGGAAGGAGACCAGGTATGCAAAGTATTCCTAAGACACCTCAGTATTCATACAGTAAGGAGAAAGTGGGCAGTTGCACTCATTCTAAGGCCAGAGATACTGACAACAGTGACATTTCACTACACTAATCCAGGAAGTACCTAATTAAACAGTTACAATATAGGGAAGGTCCTTACCTTATTTCTTTTCTTTGTGACCTCTCACTCTAATGCCTTCTGGAGCTGAAATAACTGTGTGTCCTGTCCCTGCTTTAGAGTCTTGCCTGATGTTACCAATGATGTCAGTTTGAATGGGGGACTTGAGCCTTTCATCTTTTACTAGTAAAATGTATCAGAGAAAGTTTAGTTTGCAGATTAGGAAAAGTCTGCAAAGCTGTCTCTAAATCATAGACACTAAGCACTGTATGTTAACTGAAGAACTGATATGTCTATGGGACTAGTTAGGGGTTAATAGTTAGACAGAGAGAGAGAGAGAGCAATATTCAGATTTATGCCGAACAGCAGCAATCCAAACGTGGTTTTATGACCCCCTTATTTCCATTTTATTGCCTTTCTGTAATGCAATCACCACTAGGTTTACTACCTTGAGAGTGTGGGGCAAATGTAAAAGAGTCCTTTTCCTTTGATAGTCTAGGCCCCAAAGCCCAAAAAATACAGTCCCACTTAAGTTTCCCTCACTGCTTGGGCCAGCAGATCATGAGGGTCTTGCTCAGGGAGTCAAAGCAGAAAAAGCCTGCACAATGCCATCTGTTCTTGGTGAAGTACATTTTGAACTACAAAAAATACAACATGGTCTAGTAAAGGGTCCTATGAGTGTTTCATTAGACCCATGAAGATGCCTTGCAGGGTACCAGTGTGACAAGTGGCATCACGCTTGAGTCAAATCAAAATCCCCTAGACCACTCTTACTATAGAGAGGTTGTCATCATCTTTTTCTGTCACTCCCTATCTCTGTCTGTGTCCCCACGCTCTTGTTTTACTGCTCCCTGCACATTACTCTACTCCCTACAACATCATTTATCAAGCCTGTCTGTACATATCCCTCTCCATTAGGATGTCTCTTCTATATGTTTAACCTCCATTGATGCCTACATTGCCTTGTGTATCTGCTTCTCTGTCTGTCACCTGAGTGTGCGTGTGTGTGTGTGTGTGTGTGTGTGTGTGTGTGTGTGTGTGTGTGTGTGTGTGTGTGTGTGTGTGTGTGTGTGTGTGTCACCCTTATATGCATAACCCATTTGTGCTTGCCTCCTCTCTGTGAATACCACCCTTTTTTGTGTACCATCATTGGCGTTTTTTTGTCATTTCTCCCAACTCTGATACCCTACCTCACAAAAAAGGCTTCCTAGTGGCATCACTTCTGAGTCTGTACTCTGTGTAATCACCATGTCTTGTGAAATCTCACTGCGTTCTTCATGTACCACTTTTTATACTGTTCTGTTTCTCTGCCCCATTTCTCACTGTAGTATTGGCATTCTGGGCTATGACCTGCAGTATTCCCGTGCCACTGGCTGTTGCTTGACACATATTTATTAGGTATTTGGCAGTCCTTGTTGATTGGGATCACATGTTTTTATTGTATTGTATAAAGACATATCTTATTATCACTCAACCATAATGGTGTCTACAAATACACTGCTTGGAATGCTGATGTCATTCAGTGTTAATCACATTCTGCAGTTTTCACTTCTTTGTAATGCACTGCTATTGCATCTGTGTTGTCCATAGCCTTATAATTCACTTTGTATTAGTTGTGTCTCTATTCAAAATATAAGCCTTGTATGTAGTGTTCTATAAGGGCCTTGTGTTGTACATGCCATCTGTACTAGAGCATTCCTATTTCTCTGTAAGTCAAACGCTCATCAATAAGAAAGTCCTGACATGCATTGCAGCCTCACTATATCATTTTTAAAACACTGCCTGTTCAATGTGCCTTTGTTACATGTGCATGCTAGGACACAGCAATAGCAGTTGCAGTGTTAAAACCTAACAGCAGAAAGATGGAAGTACTTGTATTGCTGCAGGAGTTGGTAGAGTTTACATCCTGTTGAATTACAATACCGTGGCAGATACACCTCAACCTCACTGCACAGAGTCAGGCAGTCAAAGTATTTCTTTTTTTCGTGATGTGGTACACATGTATTTACTGCTTTCCAGAATTATTAGGGGACTATGACTTCTGTTAAGTGTTGTATACAGTCATAGCTAACTTTTTAGACAGCAGTGTCTGGATAGCATGTGAGATGACTTAACGTCCTGTATGTTTGTTTTCAGCACAGCTTTTTGCTGTGTTTTGTGTGTGCATTAAGGCTTGTTGACATTGATCACATTGGTCCAAGGCTGACAGCTTGCTTGGTAACTACTGTACACAGAAGGAATAATTTGATGTGCTGACTAATATGATCTTTGCTTGTTTCATCACTTACCTGTTTTCAGCTGCAAAATTCTTTTTAAATACTGTAAAACCTTTTCAAACTCAATGTATCAGTAAGCTTCAGGTGTGATAATTTATGAACTATATTGCATTTTTTTTTCATCTCCTTATCTCTTGATTCAATGCATTCCTTAAATCTTTGGCACGTTTCATTGCTGGTAAATGCAGTTCACTTTAAAGTTTCCCTCTTCATATAAAATTAAATGTATTATGCCAAATAACTCACTCCAAAATAAGGCATTTTATACGTACTATACTTGATATAGTGATGGTTTGTAACAGAGAAAAAAATCTAACTTTGGTTCTAACCACTGTGACACATTTAGAAAACTGCCATATTAAAAAGAATTATCAAAATATGGAAAATGGATAGTCTGCAATCTGACTGGATCTAAGAGAATATATGTGGGGTAATAAACTTAATCAATCCTACATGAAAATGTATATCTATAAACATAAACTAACCATAGTGATTAAATCTCTGGAAATGTACTAGATGTCACTTAAGAAGAAAATCCTTCCAGATTACAGCCTGTCTTATTTGAAATGTATGCTTGTGTGGACACACAAGATCTGCCTACACTGAGATCCAGTGTTGCCTTATAGTTTCCTGTTGCAGTTACAGCCAAGTTATTAATTTCTTATAAACTCTTTAATTAATATATCCATAATTGTAGCTTAAAGTTAACCAGAGAAAATGTTGTTGCATATTTTGAAATTATGATGGTTCTACTATGAACATTGGAATAAGAACTTAAAGTCTGAATATTTCCTCCTCCTTTTTATGGTAATAAATATCACTACCTTGTCACAGTATAAAGTGCTGAAGAAATCTGATTATATTTTATATTATAGTTAATATTATATCATATCAGACAATAAAAGATGATTTTCTTATAATAAAATGATTCATTCTAACATTAAAGTTAGTGAACTGTCCCAAAAACATTTATGGCTATTGTCCATATCATTGTCATTTGTTTCATATGGAATTTAATATTTTTTGAAAAGTGGGAAAAATACCATTCAGTGACCTGCACATTAAATATGGGCACTGCATTGTTAATGTAATTATTTAGACTTTATTAAAACATAAGTTATCAAATTTAAAGAAAACTGATAATGGTGTGAATGAAAAAGGAAATAGCAATAAATAGAGGAATGTAATGTTAAAGAGAAAACAAGGAACTGAAGATAAACATAAAACGAAGATACTGAAAGCTGATAGCAGAATGAGGCAAGTACTCCTTTTCCCATATAATTTCCAAGAGGTTTATAAAGGTCACACCTGCACACAAGGCATGTGCGTATGCGAGGGGTGGGATTGTGGGGGATATTCAGAAAGATTTGCTGCACTGCAGTGCATTGCTAAAGTGAAGCACAGACTGACACTGCTTAGCTAGGCAGTAGGACCAGCACAGCAGCAATGTTCTGGGAAAATGGACGTGAGTAAATGAGAACAGCCGCATTACTGTCACAAGTACAACTATTAATCTGTAGCAAAGTGACTGTTAGTCATATGACCATCCATAGAACAGTGATCAGTAGATTACTCCAGTAAACAAATATAAGTAAGATAGCACAGCTACGTCACTACAGTTCAGTAGTTTGACTGCAGATAGTAATGTAGATGTTCTAATTTACTGTATGCTCATTTCCCCAAAACATTGTTGCTCTGCTGGTCCTACTACCTAGCTAAGCAGCATTAATCTGTGTCTCACTACAGTGTTTTTGATGTTTATTATTGAGAGTTAAGGAAAAGGAACAACATGATGGGTGATATGATGGGATGCAGATGTACTCTCTGACTTGCCCAGTGAAAACCCCACCCAAATATTGTTGATCACTGTGATCAATGTCATTGACAGGATGTGCCCCTGGCAGCCCAATAGTCAGGGCTAGTATGTTGTGTGACTTGGTCAGCCACACCAAGAGATGCTATATCATGCCAAGAGACCAGCTGCCAGAGCACCACAGATACCTTCAGCCACTGCACCTGATGCCTGGTAACCAAGAGAAGAGCTGCCCTCTGAGTTACTCTCAGAGGATGACTGTCTACCCTCCACTTCACAGATTGGCATGGAAGCTAACAGTGATCCCACTAAGTTGTCTTAAAGAGTATGAACTTTGTCTCTGCTGAGAAGCAGGCATGGTGACCACTGGTTCACAGCATGAGGTGTCTCCTGGAACAGGTTCATGTAGTCACTGCTGCTACACATCCTACACCACAGTAGAACCCATGAAAGGAGAAGATAAAAAGTAGAAAGAGGAAAATATGACACATTGGTATGCAGATGTATGATAAATATAATTTCAATTGCAAAAGGTAGACAAAGACATAGCTGGCATAATCATTAAGGTGTTCATCTCCCATGCACAAGGTATAAGGTTCAACCCTGACCCCTGGCCAATGCTTATGAGGACTTTGCCTCTTCTCCCTCTGTCTCTATGGGGTTCCACCCACCTCCCCAAAACATGCTGGGTGTTTCCACCTCAAACTCACAAGAATAAAATTGTGGGCAGCAGCAGCAGCATAAACTGTAGATGGTGCCTATTGTGAGATGGGTTGTATAGACAAACTGCTTTGTGCATTAACTGTAGTGTGCAGTATCCTCTAGACAGGAAAATATGGATTACCGACTGTACATTGTGTCAGGGCTAGCCACTTGATTGTGTAAAATTGGCCCCAGGTGATTTGGTCTCATTGACTAATGTCATCAAAAATGGGCACAGGTATTTGCTAGTGATAGGTGGGTTGGGGACTCGACCTACTTTGATCTACATCATGCTAATGGTGGGGGGGTCTATGTGTCCCTATTGGCCAATTTGTGCCTGCCTTAAAGGCCCAGCAGTTCTGCATCAGTAAGCTGCTGGCTGGTCAGTGTCCAGCTACCCAGCTTGGGTTACCTGGGATAGCTCTGTTGAGTGAAAGCTGGACATAGAACCAAGCAATCTGCTGAACATGAAGAAAGGTTCACTAACAATATGCAGCTTGGAAGTGACATGAAAGTAAGGATGACACTGGACATGCTCTGTATCCAGAGGACAAGATGGAAGGGCAGTATAGTAAAACCACTTGGCTTGGGATACACAGCCTACTATCCAGAGGAAGGACAGACTAGGAATAGTTAACAAATTGTGGTGAGGGAGAAGCTTCAGAAGAGAGTAGGGATGTTATCAGAATTAATGACAGACCCATAACAATCAGACTCCATTGTAAGGATAGGGCAGCATTCATAATCCCCATCTATGCCCCACAGCAGGGTTGTGATAGTGAGGAAAAGATTACATTTTAACAGCAGTTGCAAGACCTAAGAAATAAAGCAGAACAACACGAGCTGGTGTTGATAATGGGGGTACTGAATTCACATATTGGGACAGACAGCACAGGTTATGAGGATTGCTTGGGTCCACAAGAGTGGGACAACAGCAATAAAAAAGGAGAAGCCATTCCAGACTTTTGTCTAGCAAATGGCTTGATTGTGACTGACATGTGGTTCAGCAAGAGAGATGGTCACAAGATCACATGCAAAAGTAGCTGACATGAAACTCAGCCTGACTCCCTATTAGTAAGGAAAAGGCATTAGAGTAGAATCACAGATTACAAAGTCATACCCAGTGCAACACTTGACCTACAGCATAAACCACTGGTTGCCACAATGAGTTGCAAGCAGAGGTCAGAAAGGCTCTAAGATCAATGGAGTCTAGGCTGAAGACCTGGAAGTTGAAGGGAGAGAAAGCAGAATAGTTTAAGGAAACATCTAGCACCTCAGGAAGAAGAGGAAAAAGGTGGAGTTGAAGATGAATAGCAATGTCTCAAAATAGCATTAGTGAGGTCTATAAAACAACGGCACAGTGGTGCAGCAGATAGTGTTGTCACCTCACAACAAGAGGTTCCCCAGTTCGATTCTCAGCTGGGGTGCCTTCTGTGTGGAGTCTGCATGCCCTCCCTGTGTTTGTGTGGCTTTCCTCTAATTGCTCTGGTTTACTCCCTCACTCCAATGACATGCAGTAATTGGATTGGACACTCTAAATTGGCCATTGGTGTGCATGTGGTGTGGAAGAATTACTGTGACAAGGGACTAGCCATCTGGTGGTGTAAACCTTGGCTCTAAATGATTGTCACTGTCGAAGTGACACCCCGACCCCATGAGCAAAAATGGGAAAAAGGGTTGTAGATGGATGGATGGGCCCAGCCAGGTATGGAAGTATGGTACATAAGGAAAGCTGGTGGTGGAATGCAGAAGTCCAGGAAGTCACCAAAAGAAAAAAAGGAGTGCAGGTGAAAGCGGGATGTAGAAAAAAATGGACCAGGCTAAGAAGGAATATTGGTTGGCTAACAAATAGGCTAAGAAGGCAGTTGCTATAGCAAAGAACAAGGCATTAGAGGATCTCTACCAGCTTCTGGAAAGTGACTTAGCAGATGGCATAAATCAAGTTGTATGGCAAAGGCAGAAAGATAAAGAAGATAGTCTGACAACTTTCATAAGGGATGCCAGCAACAATCTGATCACCAGTCCACAGAACATTAAAGGCAGATGGAAAGCGTACTTCCAACAACTTCTGAATGAAGAAACCGCCACAGAAGCTACACTGTCCCAGACACAGCCCACAGTGAAAGAAGAAGAGGAGGCCACCCTAGAAGAAGTAAAAATAGCACTAAGGAAAATGAAATCAAGAAAAGCTGCAGGCTCAGATGAGGTTGTGGTAGATATGAACAATATATTGGGAGAGCTACTGCAGAAATGGCTTACATATTCCAGATAACTAGAGAGTAAGTATATTGGAGCCAGTGTACAAGAACAAATTGGACATCTACAGCTGTGGGCAGCACAGAGGTATCAAACGCCTGTCACATCGCATGAAAGTTCTGGAGTACATGATGAAGTAAGATGAGAGAACAGCAGTTCAGATTCAGATCAGGATCCATCAACACTGACTCTTTATTTGCAGTGAGACAGACAGTTGAGAAGAAGCTAGAGATAATGAATGAGTCCAGCTGGGGATTCCTAGACCTAGGAAAAACATATGACAAGGTCTGATAAATGCTGATTTGGGCAGTCTTGCAAGTGGTCCCAGTCCCAGAAACATTGGTAGAATTAGTCTAGACTATGTACAAGGATGTATTGCTGTTCATACTGGTGGTGGAATACATTAGCAAACAGGCCAAAGGGGACATAATTAACAAAGTAACTGTATGCATAGAATGTGGCATTACAGGCAAACTCTAAACAAGAATTTCAGCAAAGGATAAGGAATGGAATACAAAACTCAAGTCACATGGAATGAAACTGAATACAGATAAGATAGTCGTAATGGCAGCAAATGGGAGAATCAGAAGAAGATGAGAATTGAGATAGAAGGGAAAAGAGTGGAACAGGTTAAAAACTACAAGTATCTGGGAGGGGTGGCTGAGGAGAAGGGACGTGCATCTGAATGAGGGTGACAAAGCTAGAATCAGAGAAGAGTTGCAGCCAACTGGCACAGGTGTAGTGTATGACAGAAGAATGCCCAAGAAGATGAAAAGTAAAGTGTACAAAAAGTGGTGCAACCAAAATGACCACATGGTACAGAAACCAGGAACGACCACATGGTACAGAAACCAGGAACGACCACATGGTACAGAAACCAGGAACGACCACATGGTACAGAAACCAGGAACGACCACATGGTACAGAAACCAGGAACGACCACATGGTACAGAAACCAGGAACGACCACATGGTACAGAAACCAGGAACGACCATATGGTACAGAAACCAGGAACGACCACATGGTACAGAAACCAGGAACGACCACATGGTACAGAAACCTGGGCAGTAAAGGCAGAGCAGTGCAGGAAGCTAGAAGTGACGGAGATGAAGTCCTGAATTGGGTAGAAGGATGGACACTGTGGGACAGATGAAGAAATGAGGATATAGGACCAGAAACCAAAGTAGCTTCAGTTGCAGAAAAGGTCAAAGAGAACAGATTACAGTAGTTTAGGTACATGTGCAGAAAAGTATAACATAATCTGGTGGACAGACAGGAAGAAGACAAGAGGAAAGGAGGGTAACCATTAAAAAGCTGGATAGTTATTTTGAGAGAAGATCTTTGGCAGTCAGGCATGACTGTCAAAGAAAGTAGGGAAGTGTCAGGGAATCAAGAGAGATTTTGACCCCTATAGTGCCTTTTTTAGGCAAAGTTTAAAGGACAAAACCATCACCGTAACAGGTACAAGCTTGCGAAATCTGAAGATAATGCTACTCAATGCTAAAAGTCTAAACCTCAAAATGCACTCTCTCTATAGGCACTCCTAAAAATGGAGAACATTGATATCTGTGCAGTAACTGAGACCTGGTTCAAGGGTCCAGAGAGCACCCCTGCAATACCAGGCTACAACTCTTACTACACTTTTTGGCCACCAAACCAGAACCGAAACACTAAAGGTGGAGGAGTGTCCATATTCACTAAGGTCATTCACAACACCAGGCTAGTTGCCCAACACAATGTGTCTGAAATTCTCCAGGTGCAGCTAACACTAGGTAAGACTGCAATCCAAATTGTAGCTTGCTACAGATCCCCCACCATGCCCCAGGATTCTTACTACACCTTTCTAAACATACTGGAAAATATTAAGATACAGCCAAACACCCTAATACTGGGTGATTTCAACTACCCTGCCATTAACTGGGAAAACTACTCGTGTACCAACACTTTTGCCCAATGGTTCTTGGAATTCATAAATTCCAACACCCTGGCTCAACTAATCCTTAGTCCCACCAGAGGCTCCAAAATCCTAGACCTGGTCATTACCAACATGGGAAATCGATGCTCCACACCTATGGTCATCCCCTCGTTGGTCAGTTCTGACCATAAGCTAATCACCCTTAACATCCACATCCCATCCCCACCCCACAGTAAGGAAAGCTCCGTAAAAAACCTTCTCCAAAGTCAACTTCATGCCACTCAAGTCAGAAGTGACAAACTTCATGACACCCATGCAGATTGGAACTGAAAGTTCAACTGCTGAATCCTACACTAAGGCACTGTATGAGCACATCCACTTGTGCATGAATTGTGCCATCCCCAATAGAACCAAGACACTCTCCTCCAAAAAAAGGAAGCCAATCTGGTGGTCCCTTGACATAAACAAACTTTGCAAGAAAAGGAAGAAACTGTTGCAGAAAAGTGAAAAATCCCAGAATGCAAAAAACTCCCTTACCAGTAAGAAGCTGAGATACCTCATAAAATCCTACAAAGCTAGTTACGAAAATAAAATTGCCAAAGATTCCAAAGGCATTCTATAGCTATGTCAAGAATCTAAATGGCAATGCTCAGATCTGCTCTGAACTACAACAGAATGGCATTAAATATACTGATCCCAAGGATATTGCCAATATCCTGGCAGATCGATTCAGTGCAAACTTCACCCCCCTCTCACCCCCTAAAGGGCCCATCTCAATACTGAAAGATTACCAAATTCCGGTAATAATGGCCACACAGGTAAAAAACGCACTCTCCAAAGCTAAGAATACAGCATCCATGGGACCAGATGACATCCCAGGCTGTGTGCTACATGAACTACAAAATGAACTGGCACCTCACCTAAGTGTCATGTTTAATCATAGCCTCACCTCAGGCTTCGTGCTCACTGAATGGCGCACAGCTACATTTATCCCACTCCACAAGGGGGATCCACCTTGAATCCTAGTAACTACTGCTCCATCAGTCTGACAAGCCTGATCTGCAAGGCCATGAAATGTATTATCATGGAACTTATAAACAAAGACATTGGCAACCTTCAAACACTGGACCACATGCAGTTTGGGTTTGTGAAGGGCCAATCTTGTCTCCTGAACCTGAATGACTTCTTTGAATCAGTCTCCAGAGCCATGGACAAGGGTAAGGTGGTCCACAAAGCCTATCTGGACCTTGCCAAGGCCTTCAACACCATCCCCCACTCTGGAACCATAGATAAACTTACTAAGCTGGGCATTAATCTCTATGTCACTTGATGGGTTGCCAACTGGCTTACTGACAGAACCCACACTGTAAAAGAAGCCGACTTCAAATCCAGCTCCATTCAAGTGACAAGTGGAGTACCTCAGGGTTCAGTCCTGGGACTGCTCTTGTTTGGCATCTACTTCTCTGAAGTTCAGGAAAACACTAAGGGACTCTGGCTAGCAAAGTTCGCAGATGACTGCAAACTGGGAGCCATGATTGAATCCCCAAATGATGTGGATATTCTACAAAAGGGCCTTACAGAAACAGATGCTTGGTGCCAGAGCCATGGGCTCAAGCTCAATGCCAAGAAATGTATAGTTATCCCCTTTGTGAAAAAACATGTACCTGTGAATTACCACATATGTGGCAGTACAATAAACACCAAAAGTGTGATAAGAGACCTAGGGACACAGGTGGACAGTGGTTTCACCTTCAATAACCACATCACCAAAACATTCAGGAAATCCTTCTATGTGGCGCACCTCATCACTAAGGGCTTTTCATCCAGAAAAAAGGAGGACATTGTCCCACTGTACTCATCTCTTATTAGACCCATTATAGAATACAAATCCCCATTTGGTATGTACCTCTCAAGACATCTGCAACAACTGGAAAGGCTGCAGAAATACCTCACTAAAAGAATCACAGGCCTAAAGCAGATGCTCTATGCTGACTGTCTAAAAAAACTCCACCTATACTCTGTCGCATAGCGTCTACTCAGAGGCAATCTCTGCTTAACATACAAAGCCATGCCAAACTCAGAGCTGTTGGACATGCTACACTTAAAGAAATCCAAATCCCTTAGTGACACATGCTCCAGGGATCTAAACCTTGTCATGACAATGGACAAAACATGCTGGAGGGATAGGTTTCTGACCCAGAGACTCCCCAGACTCTGGAACAGACTCTCTTCAAAAGGAACCTTGATGATTGGATGGGAGATAGGAAATTCACCCTGGGGATCATGTCAGTCACCCTGCCAGACAGGGGTCCAGGGAAGTAAATACTGTGGGAAGAAATAGCCAGGGAATTGTTATGGCTATACTTGTATAGGCCCTAGGGCTGATGGCCTAGTACCAACCTATGAACCTATGAGATGGCAACAGTTGACATGACACCTCGACCCCATGTAGAAAATGGGGAAAGAGGACTGATGATAATGATGATACTGATGAAGGTCGACATAGACATAGGATGCATTCCCCACTGTGAGTGCAGCCTTTCACATTTACCTAAACAGGTCTGTCTTTTGAAGTCTAAACAGAGACTGTTCAATAGAATGGGATCCTATTGGCAACCAGCTAGAAAAACAACAGCCAGAAATGAAAAAGGACAACATTTATGTGCAGTGCATACTGTGAAATGTTGACACACACTCCCTGGAGTCTGTCTGACACTGACAGGGCAGGTAAGGCTAGTACCTCTGCAAGTTATTATAGTGATTTTTGCAACCCCCCCAATCCAATTCTGTTCATCACCACTCATTATGCTGTTTCACATTTTGTGTAATGCTATATGTGGTAAATGCTTCTGAAACCTCCCCACTCTATTGACTGTAGGGTGTCAAATGTTAAAGTGACCTCTTTCCATATTACACCCATATTACATTCAACTTTGTTGCAAAAAGTCCATCCCCCAGTTCATATTTTTCCAAGAATATCTTCTCCTTGAAACAAATTGCTTTCTTACTTTAAAATCACCTGATTGTAGAATAGTTGAATAAGAAATAGTGTCACCAGGAAAGATCTTTTTTTTCTGTACAATTAACAACAGGAGTTACTGAACTTGGAATTTTTTTTTGTCTTGGAATGACCTAGTTGTTTTGTACTCAAACTACCTCAGATGATGTTTATATATTTTCATGTATATGCACACTGAAAGCTGTTGAACGTTTATTCACAGTGGTGTGTGCCCCAGTCTGTGAGTCTGAAGATTCTGAAACTGTGAAGTTCACAGATACATTCCCCACAAGCTCTTACTTCAAAGTATTGAAGCTTTGAGGTCAAAGACGTCTGCATTTTTTGCAAATGAAGAGACAATTAAATTTTCTTATTTTAAAAGTTGTGATTCTAAGACCTTCAACTTTGAGATTTAGCCTCTTAGGTTCACTGATATTTTTATCTTCTTTGCATTTTTATTGCAAACATGAGATCTCTGTGTACTTTTGGCACAGGAGAAATGCCTTCTGGCATATCAGGAATGCAAATAATCCTTTTTTAGAGTCATCTCCTTTTGAACAGAATCCCTAAGGACCATTGTAGTTCTTTTCACTTAATTTTACAATCATATTAATGTTTCATATTTATTAACTGGCTCAGTAGGTGAAGGAAGTGTGATTTGTGATTCTTGATTACTTTATTGGCATAAAAGTATTTTATTTGTAAACAAAATTTGTAACCAAGGTATTTGGTAGAAATGCAAGTGTCATGCAGTAGAATTTAATCACTGAGAATTGTAAAACTACAATCACTCATCCTACAAAGATATGTTATATGTAGACAGAAATCTCCAAATACAAGCAGTGAATAAACCTGTCATTACTCCAATGCGACTCTTTTTTTAAAACAATTTTTATTGAATTTTTATAAACAAAAAGAAGTTTGTGCTTTTAAACAAATTGAATAAAACAAAACTATATACAACACAACTATTTACAATACCCATAACATACAAAATTTACAATGTATATGTTACATCTTATCTAATAAATTCTTTAGTTTTATCCATGATAATTTCTTATGAGCTACTTTTGTTGATCTTAAATCAAGGGTAAACAGTTCTATTTTACATACAGTTTTGGCCAGTAAAATAAACTCAGTAAAAGAGAGGATGTTTCTTCTTTTCCAGTTTGATGCTATAATTTTCCTTGCGATTGCAAGAAGAGACCAGAGAAGATGCACTTGTCTCTTTGGAATATGTACTGGCATTAAATAATATCAAATAATCTGAAATGTTACATTTGTCAGACCACAAAGCCTTTGAAAAGAACTTAAATTCCTGCCAAAAGGTTGTAACTGTTTTACATTCAAGAAACATATGTGCCCAGTCAGCACACACAGTTCTTTCACATCTCCCAACATTTATGAGTACTAGTATGTTAGATCAATGCCAATTTATGAGGGGTAATGTAGCTCCTATGGATAAACTTCCAAGTGGAAATTTTTCAGAAAGGAGATGAGGTTGTGTTGTTAACTGATTTCAGTGTCAAAGCTCTATCAGATCTGAAAATGTAGCTTTATTTAATTTTTCAATATAACTCCATAAAGAATCTTCTGGTATTTGTAAGTCTGCTCTTAGTGTTTTGTAAATCCTAGATAATGAAAAGCCTGTGTTATGGTTAGTCATATTCAGTTCACAGAAAAGAGAGATTACTTTTGGATATAATGAAACATCAAGCACTTGATTTAATTTGAGCTTGTTTAGTAGATGTTCTCTAAAAATCTGGATAGATAACCAGTTATTTTGATTATAATTATACCTAGCCATAAGGCTATTTGTGTCATATATATCCTTGCTACCAATGAATTGGTGCCAATATATTAGACCATTTTCCTTCATCACCATTCATTTCCCTCTATTAAATGAATCTAGACTTTTTTTTTGTCAATGCAACCAGAAATATTAAGAATAAGAGATGTCTTATAGTTACTGTTCATTATCTTTTTAAAGTTGTTTAATATATAGCTGATACAATGAGGGTATCTATCGATTCTATTTTCTTTAAAAAATTTTTACAACCAAAAACATCTTATTATTATCTGTAAACAAGTCGTTATTTATTGTCTCATCAAAGTTAGAAAGCAATATAGTTTCATGCAATTTATTCAAGTTTGATGCATAATTATTATTTAACCACTGACTCATTATATTAAGTGTAGCTGCTTCAGCATACAATTCTAGATTAGGAAATGCAATGCCTCCCTTATCCCATTCCCTACAATGCCAATCATATCTTATTCTTGGTTTCTGTGGATGCCATGAAAATTTAAACAGAAGTGAGTTGAGTTGTTTTATTAATTTTTTTGGAGGTCCAACTATTATAGTCTGAAATAGGAATACAATTTTTTGGTAAAATATACCTTTTTATTAAGGATATTTTTTCTTCCATAAAGAAAAACATTTTTTCCCACTTGTTTAAATGCTCCTTAACCACAGTTATCAGGTTATTATAATTCAAATGTATAATGTCTTTCCAATTTGTTTTTATCTGCACACCTAGATATTTGTAGGTGTCATTTTTCCAGTTAAAATTATTGTGTTTTTCTAACATGGTTGTGATTTTTTTGTTTAACAGCATAGTTTTCATTTTGTTAGTGATAAATTTTAAGCCTGAGATTTCTTCAAAATTTTTTAGAGATTTTATAATATGGTGTATTGAATAATCTATATTCACAATAGTTAACAGAATGACTGCAGAATGCAAAACGTATTTTACAAGAGTGATATGAATTAATATCAAAGCTAACAATATCAATGTCATTTCTGATGTAGTTGGCTAATGGTTCCACTGCTAAGGCAAATAATAGGGGTGAAAGTGGGCAGCCTTGTTTGGTTCCTTTTAATATTTTGATTTGAGTGGACAAGTAAGCCCAATTTTGATGCAATACACTAAATTTTCATATAGATTGTTTATTAATTTTATAAAATCAGGTGAAAATTAAATGATTCTAGTACTTTATATAAATAAGGCCAAGAAATAGAGTCGAAAGCTTTGTCCAGATCTAAACTAGTAATGGATAATTCTTTCTTTTTCTTATTCGCTAGATCTATTAAAAATAGAATTTTGATGACATTGTCTTGAACTTTCCTGTTCAATATGAAGCCTGTTTGATCTTCTGCTATTAATTTTGGCAAGAATTGGTTTAATCTTTTAGTGAGAATTGATGTTAAAATGGTATAATTAACATTCACTAGAGATATAGGGCGGTATGATGTTACTAGTTTGGGATCTTTGCTCTGCTTTAAAATGGGAGAGATTATGGCATATTTCCAAGAGGGGAAGTGATTTTCCAGACTTTCTAAATTCTTCAAAAGCTGCTACAAGAACTTTTAGAGTTTCATCAAGAAAAAGTTTATAAAATTCACCAATAATACAGTCTATTCCTCAGGCCTTATTGCTTTTAATGTTTTTAATATTTTCCTTAACTTCTATTAGTGAGATTGGTTTTGGTAAGGATTATATGTACCTAAATATACCATTTAATAGATCAGTAGATGTAAAGATTAATTATAGTGAAACATAACTTCCACTATAGATTAATTTCATATTGGATATCAGAGAACATCTATTAACTTATATACATTGCAGCATAAAAGTATATGAGAGGTGTTTGGCTTATCATGCTTGATCGGCATCTAGTAAAACTTAGTGAGATTTGTTTTATACATTTTAGTCATTAAAGCTGAACATACAACTCATTAGTAATGAAATATATTTGCCCTTACAACAGAATTATAAACTTCTACCTAAACTTTTATACATATCTTTAAATTATCAACATAAATATGGGAGAAATAGTACCATTCATGTGTAAAATCTTTACATAAACTATATCCTCTATTAAAGCAAGGTACCTTAGATATGTAACTGTGTTTCTTATACTCCTTGCAAAAAAAAAAAAAAACAAATGGGGAGATAGTTTCTCATGTATTAACAACTTAAAACCTGCCTGAGCCATAGCAAATCAAATCCTATTCTGAAATTAACCTTCAAACTCTAACTACTGTACAATGCATTTGACAACTATAGAAGCTTTCTTATTAAATGAATAGTGCAATTAACATAATGTGTGGCAAGTTATGCATGCATTGTGAAGAAATAGGCAGGTAAATATAATGACATAGCATTAATAGTATAACTGTGAATATGTCACATTACTGGCAATAAAAAAACTTCATATCAGAAACTGTATTAAAAAGAAAGTACTATGCATAATGCATTGAATTATTTCTCTTATGACATGTGAAGCATATTCCTGAAAACTAAATGCTATGAGGTTAATACAAGCCAGTATTTCTGTGATTAAACAGGAAGCTGATTATTTAAATGCAAGAACATCATTAAAATAATAGAATACAGCTTCTTTTTAAGTTATAAGGTTCATAGGTTCATAGGTAAGTACTAGGCTATCTGCCCAAAGGCATTTATAAGCCTAGCCAGAATGTGTTGGCTTTCGCCACCCCCTTAGATTAGTCCCCTGTGCCTCTGTCCAGCAGAGCCACTGAAGTGATCCCTGGGGTAAACTTTCTGTTTCCCATTCACTCGTCAAGGTTTCTCTTGAAGAGTGTTAGTGAGGAGCTCTGCCTAATGTAGATTGGAATCTTGTTCCAAAGCATGGGAAGTCTCTGGGACAGGAATCTATCCCTACAGCAAGTCCTATTTATTGTTGTGGTAAGGCTTAGATCCCTAGAGCATGTGGCTCGAGGGGATAAGGTTTTCTTTAGGTGGAGCATACACATCAATTTTGGGTTTGACATGGCCTTGTATATCAGGCAGAGATCACCTCTTAGTAGGCGGAATACAACCAAGTACAGCTGGAGTTTCTTCAGTTGAGCTGCATAGGGCATCTTTTTGAGGCCAGTGATCCTCTTGGTGAGGTACTTCTGTGTTTTTTCCAGCTGTTGCAGGTGTCTTGTAAGGTACATTCCAAATGGGGCATTGTACTCCATGATGGGTCTGATGAGTGATGAGTAGAGGGGCACAATGACCTCTTTTGATCTGGATGCGAACCCTTTTGTGATAAGGTGGGCCATGTAGAAGGATTTTCTAACCACTTTGGCAATGTGATTATCAAAGGAGAGATTACTATCTACTTGGGTCCTCAGATCCCTTATTACATCTTCCATATTTAGGGGACTACCACCTATGTGGTAGTTTGTGGGTACTTTGTTTATTTCAAAGGGGATGACTATGCACTTTTTGGCATTTAGCTTGAGGCCATGATTTTGACACCAGGTATCCGTCTCAGTTAGACCCTTTTGGAGGTTGTCTGTGTCAGCTGGAGAGGCAATTATAGACCCTAGTTTGCAGTCATCTGTGAACTTGATCAGACATAGTCCTCCTGTGCTTGCCTGTACCTCTGAGAAGTATATGCCGAACATGAGGGGTCCTAGGACTGAGCCCTGGGGAATGCCACTTGTAACCGGTTTAGAGTCAGACCTAGCTCCTGCAACTCTCACCATCTGGGTTCTGTCCGTGAGCCAATTGGCAACCCATCTTGTGATGTAGGGGTTTATGTTCAGGCTGGTGAGCTTGTCTATAATACCAGAAAGGGGAATGGTGTCAAAGGCCTTTGTGAGGTCCAGTTAGGCTGTATGTACCACCTTTCCCTCGTCTATAGCCTTGGTAACTGTCTCAAAGAAGTCCACCAGGTTTAGCAGGCATGATCTGTTCTTTACAAAGCTGAACTGGGTAGGGTCCAGTGTTTGGAGGTTCCCAATGTCTCTGTTAATGAGTTCCATGATGATGGGCTCCATAGCCTTGCAGACCAAGCTAGTCAGGCTTATAGGGTGATAGTTCCCAGGGTCTGTTGTGGCTCCACCTTTGTGGAGCAGAATAACCATTGCTGTGTGCCACTCTACGGGTATGTAGCCTGTGGAGAGGCTGAGTTTGAACAGTGTGTTTAGGTGAGGGGTTAGTTCATCTTTGAGCTTGTGTAGGATGCAGCCTGGGACACCATCTGGTCCGATTGATGCTGTGTTTTTGGCTTTGGAGAGGGCAGTTTTAACCTAAGCGTCTGTGATTTCAAGGGCTCTGTATTCTTCTGGTATGGTTATGGGCCCTTTTGGGTGTGAGAGGGGGGTAAAGTTTGTGCTGAACCTGTCTGCCAGGATGTTGGCGATATCATTCGGTTCAGTGTATTTTGTGCCATTCTGCACTAACTCCAAGCAGATCTGAGCATTGCCACTTAGATTCTTGACATAGCTAAAGAATGCCTTGTGGTTATCTTTGGAATCCTTGGCAATTTTGCTTTTGAAGCTCACCTTGGATGATTTTATGAGGGATCATAGTGTCTTGCTGATACTGATCAGGGATGTCTTCCCTTCTTGGGATTTTACACTTTTCTGTACTAGTTTCCTCCTTCTATTGTATAGCTTGTATATGGCAGGAGTCCACCAGACTGGTTTTCTTTTCTTGGAGGAGTGAGTCTTGGTTTTTCTTGGGATAGCATGATCCATGCATTCTTGTAGGTGTCTGTAGAATGCATTAGTAAAGGATTTTGCAGCTTGGACAGTGTTATCCTTTAGCATGGGGCTTTGAAACTTTCCATCTCAGTCTTAAGTAAGGTGAAGTTTGCTTTTGAAAAGGTTTTCACAGTGGTTTCCTTGTCTGGGGTTGGGGCCAGAATGTGGCTATCCAAAGTGATTTGTTTATGGTCAGATCAAACCAGCAAGGAGTTGACCTCTGGTGTGGAGCACCAGTCTCTCATGTTGGTGATGACCATGTCCAATATGTTGTCACCTCTGGTGGGAGTGTTGACCATGACCAGTTGATTCAGGGCATTTGAGTTTATAAATTCTAGGAAATGTTGGGCAAGGGAGTTAGTACTTGAGTAGTTCTCTCAGTTAATGTTTGGGTAATTGAAATCACCCAATATTAGGGTGTTTGGTAGGACCTTTATATTTCCCAGTGTTTCCAGAAATGCGGAATGGGGGTTCTGGGACATGGTGGGTGATCTGTAGCAAGCTACAATTTGAACTGCAGTTTTACCCATTGTTAGTTGCAAGTGGATGATCTCTGAAGCATCGTGCTGTGCCACTAACCTGGATGTGTGGGTATCCTTGATGAATATGGATACGCCCCCCACCTTTTGTATTTCGGTCCGGGTTCTGTGGCCGAAATGTATGGTATGAGTTGTAGCCTGGTAGTGCTCGGGTGGTCTCTGGAGCCTTAAACCAGGTTTCTGTTACTGCACATATATCAATTTTCTCCATACTGAGGAGTGTCTCAAGTGCATGCATTTTGAAGTTTAGACTTCTGGCATTGAGTAGCATTACCCTCAGTTTTTTGTTACTTGTGCTATTTATGGTGGTGGGTTTGTCTTTTGATGCTTGCCTAAAAAAGGAACTATGGGGGTGGCAAGAGCCTTGGCCTGTATTCGAAAGCCTAAGGGTGACAGGTGCACGCCATCTCTAGTGAAGCAGTGTGGCTTGTAGAGCATGTCATCTCAGGTGGACAGACACTGGATCCCCTTTGAATGACACCAGAAACTTAGCCATTTGTTGAAATTGATAACTTTTTCTTTATACCGTGGTATCATTCTTGGTGAGGGCAGGATGCTACTCAGGGTCAGGGTCATACTGGCCTGGGCTACATGATCAGAGAGCTCTTCCATGTCTCTTTTCATGTAGTCCAGGGAGGTATGGCTCAGGTCATTCACACCAACATGGAGAATGACAGAGTCGTATTTGTACTTGTTCTAGAGTGACCTGAGGGCTTGTGTTATGTGGTGGATCCTGGCACCTAACAGGCAGCTAGCAGTAACCTTCTCCTTATTCAGCCTAGTGAGTGGGACATCAGTGTGCCTGACTATAGAGTCACCTATTGCTAGTATGTTGGGTATGTTATTTTGCCTTAAGGGCTGTGATTGCATGGCACACTGGTTTTGTAAAGTATGTGTTTCATGGTTTGTGTTGGGTGGTGGAGGTTGCTTGGATGTTGGCTTTGGAGGTCTCTGTTGCTTTTGCAGATTTTTATTTAGAGCCTCCAAGTATGTTTTCATGCATTTATGTGTGTTATTTTGCCAGTGCTGGTTTAATGGGTCTATGTGAGACTGGTGGTGTAATGCAAGTATTTCCCTTCTCCTCTTGACTGTCTGATCCAGCCTTGGGTTGAGAGAGCATAACCTCCAGTTTGGCTGTATAATTGCATCTCTCGCATGTATTAGTGTTTGGTGGTAGGAGGAGAGGGTTGTCTGTGTACATGAGGCAGTTGTAACATTGCCTCAAAATGCCCAGATTCACCAGTTGGACTGGAGAATTCACCTGAAACTGCCCTTTGGACATGCCTGGATAGATACAGTGAACTGTTTTACTGAATGGCTGGTAATGTCAAATAGAGAGCCTTGTCCTTCTGTACAGTATAGGAGGGTCTAGTGCTAGGGTTTATAAGTGCTTGCTATGGGTTTTGAGCAAGTGCGAAATGAATGGTCTGAGTGTGTAAGTTGAAAGTTTGTCTAGTTCCAAGGGAAAAATTGAAGAGGAGAATTTGTGGAGCCAGGAATAGTTATACCCTAGCTAACCGACGTTGCTCGGTGTGCAAAACTGGGCAAATGCGGTATTTATAGCAGGGAAATGAAAGAGATAGAAATTAGCCCAAAATGGCCAATAAACTACTAATTTCTGGGCTGAAACCACTCCTCCAGGGAGAGATAGGCTGCTAAAAGCTCCGCTCTCTCACAGGTGAACAAGGAAACTTCCTTCTATCCAAGTAAGGTATGGGCAAACAGAGATTTGTAACACAGCCCTGAATTCAGCACTTAACCTGAAAACTGGACTATACTAGCTTAGAAATGCGGGAAACAAGTATATATATATATATATATATATATATATATATATATTTTTTTTTTTTTTTTTTTCAGAAAATAAAGCAGATACAATAAAAAAAACACTTTAAATGCTCAGAAAAGGATACTGATTGTTATATATCTCGGATCAGAGTTGTAGTCAATGCCCCCTAGTAATAAAGTAGGAAGAAACACAAATAAAGTAAAAGCAGATGAATAAAGTGTGATATATATATATATATATATATATATATATATATATATATATATATATATAAACATAATAGAAAATGAACAAACTGATTTAAACAAGTTACCCAATTAACCAGAAAAAAGCTCAAAACTGAACCCTGTTCCAGCAGTCTTCAATCAGACAAGTTCTAACTACACACTCCTGCTGATAAGGTGCAGGGGAACCTTCTCCAAAAAAAGATGGCCTGGATCAGTGCTCAAGTTATACAAACAAAGCTAGATTCAACAGGCCTGAATCTCGTCTATGCTACAGAAACAAGGCTCACCAATTTCAGAAAGAAATAGTTCAAATAAGCAGTCACAATAAGCCTGTGACCAGAAATTCCCAGCTCAGAAGGGCAGAATCCAGCCTCCCACAAGAGTGCAGACCACACCTTCTTAATGTAAAAAAACTGGCCCAAAGCCCAAGTGCTTAAACCAGAACTAATACACCTTAGAATAACAGACACTAAGCCTTCAATCAGCAACTCCCAACTTAGAAGGATGTAAGCTACCTGTCCTGCCACAACAGTGCAGACCACAAACCTTCTTAATGTGAAACAACTGGTCTGGAGCCCAAGTGCATAATCCAAAGGCTTAGAATAACAGTTACAATTTAATCGGCTACTAAAGGCTTAGAATAACAGTTACAATTTAATTTGCTACTAACAAGCAGTAATAAATGCAGCAGAATAAATTATATAAAGTACTTTTAAGAACAGGCAGCAAGAGCAAAATAAGCAATAAAGTAGGAAGAAACACAAACACAGTAAAAGTAGATGAATAAAGTGAAATTTTTTTCTCTCTCTGTATTAGGTAGAATGAGCTAAAGACACTAGACTGGGAGGAGTGTCACAGATCAAGTATACAGTGGGGAGGGCAATTGCAAAGCTACCTAGTATAAAAAGAAGACACCAATAGGGACAGGGTGGGGAAAAAAATTAACACAGCATGAATAAGGGTGGGAGGAAAATAGCACTTTCAGCACAGAAAATAGCACTTTTCAGCACAGATCAGAAGCCAGCAAATATTATATATCTAAATCAATCAAGCAAAAGCAATTAGGATACTGTAGAACTTTGGAAAGAAGTGCCAAAAATATATACTTAACAATTTATATTTCGAGTTGTTTCAGTAGCACTCTCAGTCAGAACTCAGATTCAAGCAATGAATGCAGAGGTAACAAACAGGGACTATTAATTATACTAGCAAGCCTTGAGACACTCAGATAATACACACAAGTTGTTAGGCCAGTATTTAACACAGCAGAAATAAGGGTGGGGGAAAAATAGCACTTTCAGCACAGAAAAATAGCACTTTTCAGCACAGATCAGAAACCAGCAAATATTATATATCTAAATCAATCAAGCAAAAGCAATTAGGATACTGTAGAACTTTGGAAAGAAGTGCCAAATAATATATACTTATCAATTTATAAGCTGTAACTTATAGTTTTTAGAGTCTAAATAAGCTGCAATGTTCATAAAAATGGCTATACAGCACTGAGACACCATTTTTCTTCATTGCAGATGTTAAACAGTGTGCAATGCGTGTTCAAAGGTCATCTAGCTCAGTCTTTCAGTTCCCACACTCATACAGTGTCCTCAGGGCTTGGGGAAGCTGTAGAAATACTCGAGGAATGGTTCTAGTGAAGCTTTTCAACTTTATGGTGCTAATACAAGTCTTGAGGTTAGTAAATTATGCAATTTGAAGAAAAAGCCTTTTTAACAGTAGCTCGCATGTTAAACGTCAGAATTTAGTGCATTTAAAAGAAAAAAAAGAAACTGTTGAGTAGGTGTTACAGCCCCAGCATAAAACATCACCCCTGTCAATGTAACCTCATTAAACATACTCTAAATGAATAATTACATAGTTTTTATCTAACAATAAGGGTAATAAGCACACGTAATTGATTGCAATCAACTGCTGTTAATACAAACAAAGGAATCTTCCTAGCTGCATTTATATGACACATCCCCATTTCCCTTTCAAGTGGAAAAGTTGTCTACTTAATGTTAATACAGTATTTCTCTACTGAAAGCATGTTACTAAGCCATACAAAGGGATATTCTTTAAGTGTGCATTATCTATATAAAAAAAAAGAAAAAAAAAAGTCCTGTTAAAACATACTATGTTTTCCTGTAAGGGCTAAGTCACTATCAACAAGCTTTAACATTAGAAAGTATTAGATGCTTGATTAACTCTATATAATAAACATTACTAAAATAGAAACTGAAAGAGAGAAATGAGTAGAGAGAGGAAAGAAAAAAGAACTAATAGTAAAGCACACATATGAGGAAGAAGAACAAAGGAAAACAATAAAAATGCTATTTGTAAGTGTAATAAAGATTTTACCTTGTAATATATTTGCTGGTTTCTTATGTTTTAGAAGAAAAAAGTCCATTGCAGGCAGTGAAGGAAAAGATGAGATAATTTGCTTCCCTTTAAGTTTCTTAATAGTTTTATCACTTGTTATTGTTTTTCCATTAGTAGTTTGTCTTTTTAAACTTGGTAAAGACAGGTCCATGTCTTCTAGTTTATCTAATAGATTATTCCTTCTAACAAAATCAGTAGCTTCTTCTAGATTGTTAAAGATTTTCTGCCCATCTGGAAAGGTAATCCTTATTCTAGCTGGAAAAGGATCTGAGCTTTTATGTTAGCTTTTTTAATGTCTTTGATTAGAGGAATACATGCTTTCCTTTCAGTTATAGTGGTAGATGTATAATCATTGTCAAATCTAATGTTCCTTCCATTGTCTTGGATGGGGTTCCCTGCCCAAGCAGCTCTCAGAACTAAATCTTTATCCTGAGTAGATAAAAAAAAAATGACAATAATAGATCTTACTGAGGATTAATTTTTTGAGAAAGATGGATTAGATAGAGACCTGTGAGCTCTCTCGATTCTGAATGACAGGGGTTGAGGAAGGTTTAATACCTTAGGTAACCAGTTGTTCAAAAGAAGAATCATGTTGTTACCGTCAGTTTTTTCAGGGACCCCATAAATTCTAATGTTGTTTCTTCTTGATCTTGATTCCAGGTCCTCTATTTTTTTCTGTTAAGGAATTATTTTGCTTCAGAAGAAATTAAATTTGAGTATCATTCTCCAGTTGACTTCCATCTAATTCATTGACAGATTCCCCTATGCTGGCAATTTGGTCTGAGTGTTTTGTGATTATTTCTTACAAATCTTCAGTTTGTTTCTTGCTTTCTTTCTTCATGTTTTCCATTATGTGTTCCAAGTTGTCCATTTTTGTTGAGAGGTATTGAATACTACTAATAATAGTTTGGAGTTCTTTATCATGAGAGAATTTTAACTGAAGATTTTGAGTGGCTCATGGCTTCAGCAATCTGTATACAGCTGCAGAAGTTCTGACAGTAAAATGTGACAAAAATTCAATAAAAGTTTGACTTTTTTTCCAGAAGGTAATCCACAATAGTATAAGGGATAGTTATGATGTAAAATCTTCAAAGTTTTTTTTAAATAAAATTATAAAAATCATGTCAGAAACATTAATTCACAGGCAGAGCAACAAGAAAGTGCTGTTCTCACTCTGGCATCTTGGCCACGCCCCCCCCATGAGACTCTTGATTACATTCCAGAGTAGCTGCACTTTGTTTTGCAAAAGTATCAGTCAGCTAGTGGTGTGAACACTGGTTGTAGATAATGGTCACTTTTGATGTAACCCTCTGACCTCATGTACAAAATGGGAAGTGGGGGCTGATACTGATCAGTTCTGAAAGTCTCATGTTATACCATTCTCTACTGGACTGAATGATAACTGTATGAAGCAGTAAGATAACACTGAAGAGAAGCTATACTACTAAAATGAAAGTTAGATTTCTGTTAGGTGTATGCCAGTCTCATAGCTGCAACAGCACTATACTGTAAATACAGCTAAGCAATTGCTGCTTTTTAAATAAAATAAAATAAATAAATAAATGAAGAGTCCGATTATTCCCTATAACAAAATAGTCAAAAAACGTTTCTGGTTTTAGTGGAGTTATAAAACACCAGTGAATATTTTAGCTCTGAACTAAACTTCATCAGATGGAATAATTGCAGCTTATAAAACAATGAACTATCTTTCTAACTTCAAATATATTATCATACTATCAGCTACACAAAACAAAATCACAGTTCTGTTTTTGCATGAGCCTGCACTTCTTTGTATTCTGATGTGAGACTGTACACACCCACATTAAATACATATACTGCCACCTACGTTTCACTATCTCAGATTAAATGCCTGGCTTTATTGGAAAACCAATTATTCCCTGTAGCGATAAAATAATTTAACCTCATAAGTTTGCATATTTTGTAAAGAGGGGTAGGTGCAGTCCCATCAACTGAGGGTAAAAGGAGCTTAGCCCCTCCCCCATTGCACAAATCACTTTTTATCATATTTAATGAAATTTTTCTGATTTACTTTAATACAGCTGTATAACTGTTTTTTATTTTAACATCAGACAAACATTTGACTGCATGACACTCATATTTATGTCATATAACCCTGTAACTTGATGTTTCATGTCAAACAGCATTACCCATAATTCTCAGTTCTGTCAACCATAGTATAAGCAGATTTATGTCGTTCAGGAGTTTCATTGTTGTGAATTTGTTTTGGGTTGTTAACATCAATGTCCCCTACAACTTCATCTTAGAATAAACCTCTGTACTCAGAAGGTGATGCATTTATAATCCAAATACTGTAACGGGATATTAGTCCCACTACTCAGTACTTTTTTTTTGGGGGGGGGGGTGAATAGAATTTTCTGTTAATTGAAAGAATAGTGGAACTACTAAAATCATTGTAAAATAATGCAGGAAGCCAGGTGCCAAGGAACTACAGATGATAAATTCAAACAGTTTCGTAAAATAAAATAAAAAACATTACAGATTGAGCACTTTCATCTTGCTACATCCAGGACTTCTTCAGAATAAAAAACAGTGTCACTAAAAATGAGTCACTAAGTATAATATTTAATAAATGTTCTCTAACACATTAAACATTATATAAAAATATATAAATATGTAAAATGATGTCTGCATGCAACAAACGCATACAATTAATTAAAGTTTGACAGCTCTCATTTGTAAAACTGACCTAAAGGAAGTGTTTTCATTTAAACCTGTGGGGATTGCAACCTGAGTTGCCACCTCAATTATTTCTTAATCACCACCACATGGATTTAGTTTAATTTGTTCCAATATTCTGAACTGAAATTTGATGAAGGATTGACATGTTTTTAGATTGTTTAAAAAGTTCATAGATTCATAGGTTGGTACTAGGCTATCGGCCCTAGGGCCTATACAAGCCTAGCCATAACAATTCCCTGGCTATTTCTTCCCACACTATTTACTTCCCTGGACCCCTGTCTAGCAGGGCAACTGACGTGATCCCCGGGGTGAATTTCCTTTCTCACATCCAATCATCAAGGTTCCTTTTGAAGAGTGCCAAAGAGGCGCTCTGCTTGACGTGTATGGGTATTGTATTCCAGAGTCTGGAGAGTCCCTGGGTCAGGAACTTATCCCTCCAGCATGTTTTGTTTATTGTGATGACAAGATTTAGATCCCTGGAGCATGTGGCTTTGAGGGATTGGGAGTGCATTATTTTCCTTCCCTCTACTAATATCGTAGTTGTGTTGATAAATACATTTACAGAGATTACACTCCATTTTTACACATAAAGTCATGGGCATCATAAACATTTAGCTAAGTACACAACTATTTTCGAAGAACAATTCCCCCTACAAAATTGTATCCTGGAATGCATACCATTTTTATAATAAGCACTTTCTCTTCATAAATAAAGGGACATTGCTCACACATACCACATCTTGAGGTCCCAAATTTAGTAAAATCATTATGGCTAATATATATTTGTGCCCATTTTCAAATTATTTCTTAAAATTACACCCTGTTTTATAAATAAATTGCTGATCAGGCCCTTATAATTTAAAAATGACTGGGCTGGCATTAAAAATGTTCCAGTTTTTCTTTACAATGTTCTTAATTTATGGGCATTGAGGACTATATTGTAATACTAAAGCTATTTCAAAGTTCTTCACCTCTAATTGCAATGAATCAGTGATTAACCCTGTCCCTAAAATGGGTTTGTAATTACTCCCACAACCCTTTTCAACATAACATCTAATTTCATTAACTAAAGTAGTGGGGTATCCTCTTGCTAAAAACATATTAACTACTTTGTCCAACTCTGTAGTGAGGTCCTCAAAATGGGAGGTCATCCTGGCTACCCATACACAGTGCCCTTTGACTAAACTTTTTTTTTGTGATAGAGGGTGGCATCTCATAAAATCTAAATAGGTGTTGTTAAAGGTGGACTTCCTGAAAACCTTCAATTTAAAAACATTATCTGTGTGCATAATAGAATTGTCCGAATAATTTATCATGTTCCTGTTAAAACTGTATGTAAATATAAAAAAAATTGAAGTGTTGTTTAAATACTCTATAAATGTATGTATTGTGTGTACAGGCCAATTCCATAAAATAAATATGTCATCCAAAAACCTCACATATAAACTAATATTCTGATATGTGTATTCAAAAGCAAATTTCTACTCCCAGTCCAGTAATACCATATTGGCATATATAGGGGTGCATGATACACCCATTGCTACTCCTCTGTTCTGTTTGAGCAATTCTCCTTCAAAATAAATTCAATTATTGTCCAAAACTGTGGACATTAAATCAACCATCAAATGAATGTTGTCAATCAAAAATGTTGTATATTTAATAATACTATTGTAGAAGGATTCCAACCCCTCCTCCTTGGGAATGACAGTAAATAAGTCAATTACATTAATAGTGAGGAAAGTTAATTCTTTTGCCCAAATATCCTACTTCAACCTCCCTAAAAAATCCCAGGAATCAATAATCAAATAAGGAACAGTTCAATATACTACGTTTAACCATCGATCGATACATACTGCTATATGGTAAGTTTTTGATCCTTGTGCAGCCACTATCAGTCTAAAGGGGAAGTTTTGAATATTTTTATGTATCTTTGGTATGCCAAATATGGTGAGAACAATGGAATTCTCCACTTTTAAGGCATTATATGTCTCAAGGAAATACTTTTCTAGGTAAGAGTTTATCCTATGATAGACTATAGTTACCTCATTCCTAGAAACCTGTGCATATGTTTCAGTGCCATTAAGGATATTAGACATCATGTCATAATATTCCAATGCATAAAATATGACAGTGCCCCCACCCTTATCTGGTTTCATGATAAGGATAGATGGGTCTTTACATAAAGAATCAAATAACTTCCTCTCTTTCTTGTTTAAGTTAGGCTGACATGTCTAGTTATTTTTATTAATACATAATTCATAAATTTCTTCTGTCACAGTCTTTTCAAACATATTAATAATAAGGTGCAACTGAGGGTTAAAAATACTTTTCTTCTTTAAAACTTCACCACTTTCATTAATGTGGCCCTGCTGACACTGCCTTACAGTATTGTCCTCAAAATAAACTACCAAATTCAATTTCCTGGTGAAGAGCTTTAATTCCACCAGTGAGTCTACCACATCAAAATTTCTAGAGGGAAGACATTTCAACCATTTTTGAAACAACCCAAAATGTTCTATGGAAACAGGCATACTGGTATAATTTTAAATATTGTACCACTTATATGTTAACATAACACCATTCTTCTTGATATCAAATACTTCTCCCTGTCCCCTATCTACTTCCATTGTTTTTGGAAGTTTTGTTGTGTGTTCTGCCCAGAATCCACATTCCATTAATCCCAGTTTGTTATGCTTTCTGATCTGTGAGGAAGATAAAAATCATGTGGGTGTTCAACAACTGTACTTTTCTCATTCTCCTATGTTAGTGTCATAACATTCATTACCAATCCCTACATTACTCTCATAGCCATTAAAATATTGTCTACTTTTTTAAAAAAAAATTATTCTTAATAGGGTACACATTATGTCCAGCATATTGTTTTGTGTCCCTACCCAATTTTTTTCTGTTTACATTTAAAAACATTGTTACATTTCCAATCTACATTCAAGAATGCTTTCCTATAACACCCCTCCCATTGGTCAAAAATAAAATCATTTTTAATATCATTATTTAATTTCTCCATTTCTTGAAGTGGAACTCCTACTATGGAAGAACGTATTTCCTCGATTTTATGCTTCAGTGACCCCAAACCTCCAGATATCATTTAAGACTCATAGTAGTCACAAGACTTGTGAGAGTTGTTGATACATATTTAAACTTGAGGCTGGCCTGTACATATTTCATTTATCCAGGTCGTCAGTGCCCACTACGTGCCTACATCACCACTACATCAATACCCTAACACCAAACCTTCATATGCTGAGATACTAAAGATTCTTCACAAAGCCTCCTATGCCTTCTAGACAATGTACTAAAGTGTCTAGATTTCATCAGAAAATAACATTTCATCCACCATATTCAGTAGTTTTTACACCGTAAGCATGGGTCACCAAAGCAATATGCAGAAGACTGCCAGAACTGACTGCCATACATGAAAACATATTTGTTGCACATGACACAGTAGTTACACATATTTGATAGGTTCATAGGCATGTACTAGGCTAGCTTCCCTCAAAAGGCCATTTTAAACCTATCCAATTTCACTTTCAAAGGTGAGAATCAAACTCTGTACTTTGTGACTATGAGGTAAACACCTTAATCACTATCCTAATCCCCTATTCATCATACACCAGTTACCAGACTGAGAAGAGAAAATGTGATGGTCAGCTGTCTCTCAGGTGTCAGAACTAGTGATGTTGCCAAGGCACTTAGATTCCTTCATCCCAGATATGCATGTATCCTGGCCCAACCTAGTCATTGCTCATGTAGGGGTAAAGAACACTCCAGCTTAGATAGTATGAAGAAAGACATGACTAAGCTCTCCACGTATGTCTCTGAGGATGGTAAGAAAGAAACTAGTCTTGAGCAATATCCTGCATCACCATACAAAATAAACAAGACATAATCAGCTTTAATAACTGATTCAGTAACTTGCATCATTCGGGGGGGTAAAATGTGTGTCATTTTGGAGGAAGATGATTGACAGTCCTACTTGCCTTGCTAAAGATGGCCTGCATCTACCTGATTATTTCACATATTGGTAAAAATACTTTCACCCCATAATGCCTCTTTTAGGTGAAGTCAGCCTCCTACACATACTAACCTAGAGGTTCAAATCCAGCCTGTAGCAACATGGCACTGCTCAACACTACAAGCCTAAACAAAAAAAAACTGCCTGCCCTCATATTCCTAACACTTAAAAAAAATAAATAAATAAATATGGTTTCAATGCTTACCACATGGTTAGACCCGCCACTGGCGGTTGCTGTCTCTTTGGTGGGTGCATATATACTTTTTATTTGAAAACCCATTTCCTGATACTTAATCCAGCAAGACAGCAACTTTTCTATATACTGGTAACTACATCAAAGTCTACTTTCCATATCAGAGTCACTTACAGAACCCATGCCATAATGCCTGGAACCCAAGAAACCTAGCACAACAAATCATGATCCATAACTATTTAATCTAATATAATTGTCCTGGGTTATTTTAACTATATGTCCATAAATACTATGTACAGTTATTCCCGAACATCATCAGTGCCAGCTCTCTTAAAAAATAGTGTTCTCCCCTTCTAGGGGCTCAAATCTATTACATACATACATACATACATACATACACATATTTCAAGCAAAGGCATTAAATACCCTTCTAGCCAGCCAATATATCAAAACAATTGTTTCCATAATAAGTGTTCAAACTGCTCTTAAAAATATCTAAAATAGTGCTTTCTTAAATGTAGTTTGGTAGTCTGTTCCATGCATCAGCTGCTCTATCAGATAATTAATTAGTACATGCCTCATTCCAATAAAATTTTTTACATAGGTTGTCTGATAATTCTCTATTACTTTTTGATAACCCCAAACATTCCCAGAGATAGTTTTGTCTAAATGCCCTATATACCTGAAGAACGTCTCCTCTTAAATATCTATAAGAGACACTGTACACATTCAGATATTTTATTCATTCATAATAACTTAAATTATCACATCCATGGATGCTCTTGCTATATTTCTGCTGTACTCTTTCCCGTTTACTAATGCTTATTTTTTATACAGTTTCCATATTGTTATTCCATACAAAAGTTTGGATCTAATGTAATTAACAAATGCTGACTTCATCATTTATGATTTCTAAGACTTTATAAATCTTTTTACATAATCTATAGTTCTATAAATATCACTAACTAATTGGTTGATATGATTAGAAAAACTCAAAGCTGGATCTACCCATATACCCAGGTTCTTAAATGAATCTAAAGTTTCAACCACTCTGTGCTGTATTAAATATCTACCTTTCAATTTATGTCACCCAAGTCTCATATGCTTAGTTTTTGATGTATTTATCAACATATTATATATTATATTTCTGTGTCAAAATGTTCAACTTAGTCAAGTTCTTTTGCAGACATGCCTTATCTGTAACATGTGCAATCAGGTTACCTAATTTCAGGTCATCTGCATACAGACTGTAGAACACCTCAGATGAAAAATTAAGTCTGAAAGATACAATCTAAACAAATAAGGATGTAGGACAGAGCCTTGTGGGACCCCCTGACTGTAACCAAAAGCTTCACCTGTCCAATTGCTATATGATACTTGCCGTGTCATATTTGTAAACATTGCAGCTATCCATCTTATCAAGAATAAATCAATACCTAGTTGTTGTAATTTATTGATCAGTGTTTTGTGTATTACCCTGTCAAATGCTGAAGTAAAATCTATATGAATTACATCACAGCACAAGGTTTCATTCATAGCTGTTGTTATATTGTTATAGAACATTACACTACAGGTGGTAATAGACCTATTCTGTACGTATGTATGCTGATGTATGGTTTCAAGTCTCAGCCTTTCCTTTTCTGTCAATAACTTATCCAATATTACCTTATCCATTATTTTTCCACGGCATGGAAGAAGACTTAAGGGTCTATATGACTCTGGGTTTGTCCTACTCCCCTTTCCCTTAAAGACAGGTTTAATAAGTGCATGTCTCCATTCTTGAGGAATCTCCCCATATTTATATAACCTTGTAAATAATAGATATAATGGTACTATACTTTCTTGCTGAAATGCTCTCAGGTCATTATTACTTATTTCTTCTCCTACCAATGTTTTTTTTGATCCAGTTTGCATAGTTCTTTTTCAATATAATCTATTTTGATTCCAGCATCTGAGGTTACCTGGATATCACTGCAATAACTAATCACGCCCGTCATGGAGCCAAACTGTTTTGCATAAGATTTCGTAAATATGGGTCTATGTTACATGATTGAAACCTTAGGTTATCGAATACCTAAAGGTCGATCACTAAATGTCGAACTCAGAAAATCGTGAACGACCGTTTCCACACAGGGAAACAAGTCGTTTGGCCATTACGCGGATTTTGCCATTTTTACAATGTACAGCGATCTCAGAGTTGGTATATTTAGTTAGGGTGGGGGGGGGGCACAGACTCCACATTGGCGGGGCAAAGTCCCCCCCTTGATTTCTTCCAACTTTTTTTTTTTAATCTGGCCAACGGCATTGCTTCCCTGTGTGGAAATGGCTGTTCGCGATTTTCAGAGGTTGACATTTAGTGATCGACCTTTAGGTATTTGATAACCTAAGGTTTCGATCATGTAATATTGACCCTGTAAATATATTTATAATCTGTTGTGTCTGAGAATAAATTTTAGAGTCTACACACAGTTTATCAATTTGTATGTCTTTACTCCTTCTGCATCTTATGTATCTTTAAATGGTTTCCTATTATGCTCAATATCTTTATATACATTTTATTCAATTTTTTATTGATCTTGTCTCACACTATGCTTAATTTGTTTATCCAGTTTATTTACTTCAGTTTTCAAATTTATAGTTCAACCTATTTTCTATTTCTTATATTTCTGTCTCACACCTTAATTCGGTATCTTGCTCTCATGGAAATATATGCCCCTGGTGTTAAACTTTTTTTTTTTGATTTTTTGCACTCAAACAATTTCTCTTTCAAAACTTTGCACATTCCTTCTGCAGTTTTTCCACTGAACGCATCACTCCAGTTAGTTTTACATAGTGACTGTTGTGCTTCCATATAATCTGTAATTGACCTTCTGTGCTTTGGTTTAGATGTCACTTTGACAAAATTATCAATCAACAAATTAACCTTTAGAACCCCATGATCATGGCACATCAACTGTGGTAAAACCTGACATAAAGTAACAGTAATTTCTTTAGGAACACTAGGAATGTCTAGTATGTTCCTTTCCCTGGTATCTTTTATGTTTTTTTGCAATCTGAAGCAACTGCTGTTCATGAATATACACTGTGAATAACTTCCTCACTAATGTTGTTGAATCAATATTATTACAGTCTGTTTCTGGTAAATTTAAATCCCAGGCCACATTATTTGTCCCTCCTGTGTTTCATGCAAGAAATGTATGCATGTATTCCTGAAGATCATCAGCACTTGATTTTGGTGGACTCTACACTCCAACAATTGTTATATGTTCCAGGTTTGTCTTTATTGTTATTGTTACACAATCTATACTATTGGTGTTATGACTGAACATGTAATAATCACAGGTCTCAGAACTATCTTTAATCCCTATCATAACGCTGCCACCTGATTTTGTGTTAGAATGTCTTTTACAGTGAAAATATTTATACCATACCTCTTAACCTTTTAGAGGAAGAAATCTGAACAATGCCATAAATACTGGGAGAGCAGAAGCCCAAAAAATGGGGACAATATTTAAATAATACTCTTTTAAATTTGGAAAGTCGATAAAATAACATGTTTTGCAAAAGAATAAATTTAATGAAAGGTATGAAGTTTGAAACTCAAACATCTTTCATTATTTTCTGACTTCAGTCCTCAATGATTTGCTATAAAACTACAATTTTATGAGAAACAGACCAAAAAATATATGGCAGAAATCTGGACATTCTGTGGAAATCTGTACAGTTGGGAAGCATGGTTTATATCCTGACAGAACTGGTTTCTAGTCATTCTTCTGGGTCATACAAATATTGGCATCATTATCACCACACTTGTAGTTGTCTCCTCTTTGTTTAAATACAACCACCATACCATAGTGCCTCCATAAGATCCCAAACTAAAACTGTCTTCTTCCTGCAACTAGCATTTGACCTAATGAGATTTCAAAGTTCCGCACCTCATGACTATCCCAAAACTAAAACATGCACTTATACTTCATATTTCTGTTTCTACCCAAACTTCTGCATAAGCTTTTGTCCCCATGTGCCACAGCTACAATGCCAAGTTCAGAAACAATTCCTTTCGCGGAACCCCTGTATCAACAAACTCTACAACAAGAGACAAAAACTCCTGTCCTTAAGAAATAAGCTCAAACTCCCTTGCTTCAAAAGTGACCTCAAGACAATAAATAAAGAACTTAGGCAAAAATGCAAGCAAATAGAAAGCTAAATATGATTAATTATCACTACCAGATCCAAAGAAAACCATATAGCATTATTTAACTATATCAGGTATCTCACAAACGATACCCGGCATTGCAATGAATTGATAGAAAATGGTGCCATCATTTACGACATTGAGGAGTTCACAACCTTATTAGCTGACAAATTTAGCTCAGACTTCTCCCGTCTGTCCCCTCAATACCTCCTCCATAACATCCAGTCAGCACCTGCTCTTGTGATTACCTCAGAACAAATACTAAAAACCTTCTCTGAAACCGAAAAGAATAGCTCTCTGTGCCAAGACAATAGACTAAGTTCTTTTTTTTGTTAGTTCTGGTAACCATGCTTACAACCTCACTTGTAAATCTGATTAAATTCAAACTCTTTACTGGTTATATATCTGAAGTTTAGACAACAGCTGTTATGGTCACTCTCCACAAGTGTGGCATAACAGTTTTGGAAACAATAGACTGAGTCACATTCCCAGCTCAATTGTAAAGTAGTGGAATGTATCATTAAGAAATTCATAAATAAGTATATTGGCCACATGCATTCTCTTGACGTACACAAGTTTCACTTTATGAGAAGCAGACTCAACCTACTTAACCTGGTTGAATTTTGAAAGAGTCACAGAGACATTAGACAAAGGTCTATTGGTACAAACTGCTTATCTAGACCTAACCAAGGCTTTCATGACTAAATCATACTCGTATTATTGACAAAATGACTTAGCTAAATATAAACCCTTATTTAACTCATTGGATAGTTAACTAACAGAGTCCTCTCAATCAAAGCCGTTGGTACACTTTCCTCAAAAAGACTCCTCACCAGTCTGTTCCTTGGTCCATTAATCTTTAGCATATACTTTTACTGATGTCAAAGTTGATGTCAAGGGTCTATGACTAATCAAGCCTGTTGATGTCGACTGCAAACTTGAGACTGTCCTCAACACTCCAGATGATGTCCACAGACTCCAAAATGGTCTTATCCAAACAATCTCATGGTCTCAGGACTATGGAGTTAAACTTACTATAAAAATGTAATATTATACACTTTGGGAAACAAAAACACATCTGCACCTACCACATAAATGACATTCCCCTCAGAACTGATACTGTCATTAGAGTTATGGGTATATTCACAGACAGTGAACTCCCCTTCAATTACCACATATCATTTGTCTTTAGGAAATGATTCTATCTAGCCAAAATAATTACTGGAATATACTCCAGGCCCAAGGATCATAAAATCCCATTTTACTCCTTCACTATCTGTCTTATATTTGAATAGAATGTGTTTGGCATGTATGTATCTAAACATACGGCCTAACTAGAAAAAAAAAAACACAATATTTACTTACCAAAACATCTTAGTTATGAGCTCCATACACTATACAGAATAGAACTACTTCTAGCTCATCAGGATCCTAGTGCAGATTATACCTGGTGTCATCCTCATTGCAAAGCTGAGGAGAAAAAAATGCACTTATCAAAGCTGAAGAGAAAGAAACTTGCTAAAACTGAAACAAGCAGCTTGCTGTAGTTAAACACACTCACCTCATGCTAAGTGCCTCATTATTTCAGCAGAGCCATAAATGCACTGCTGGCATTCATTTATGAAACTGCAATATCTTCATGGCTTCATAAATCAATGCCAGTACTACACTATCACACCATCAGTACCTGCTGACCCACTGCCCTGGCAGCACGCACCTGGGACAGTCGGCTCCTTCATCCTGCTCTAGCTACATTCATACATATGTTTACAACTCTGTCAGTCATTTCTCTCTCCTATAGCTCCCTAGTGGCAGTCTCTGCTTGGCCTACAAGGCTACAAATAACCTTGTCCTGCTTGACCCCTAGCACATTTGTAAAACTGAAAAGACCACAGATAATGTCTCTAGGGGCCTAAAACAATATCACAGTATAAACAGGACCTGTTGGTGGAATATTTACAATTCTCCCAAACACTACCTTTTGAATGAGTGACCACTCCATGTCAAACAAATTAGCCCCCTCTTTCACTTTAAATATAAATTAGAGACACAGATGAGTATCCATATATTCACTGGCTTCTCACACTGTCATGGACAAGGGAGGTCGGTAAATCACAGTGGCTAAATTCTTAACAGTTTTCTAGATCAGTTGCCTAATATACACCTTTGAACATATAATCACTCCCTATATGTAATAATCTATTCAGAATTTAAGCACAAACAACTTCAGCTTTTCAGTTCAGTTTTACCTGAGATGCTTACATGCGTCTACTTATCTTATATTAAGTTTTGATGTTGTAATGAAAGAGGAACTCATTGCCATTCAGACTGTTCACAAAAATAGCAGTAACTTGAAATGAGCAATTTCTAAAAATTAAATACCTGTTTAGGATTTAAAATTCAAGCAAGGGGGATCACGGAGAACAGAAGTGGAGCTGTGATGGAGATCCAAAATTTGAACACTGTACTTCTCAACATTGTGACTTAATAACTTCATCCTAAAACCTTATTTTGCTCCAACAAGGTAAATCAGTTATCAAGATGAATGTCATTTTGATGGTGTACAGCAATCTGTACATTGCATGCATTAATTAAGCAGTAATTATTTCCTACTGTAATATAACCTTTTACATGATGCCCCACAAGCTTTGGTTAAAAAAAATGAATAGATCTAAGAACAAGTTTTACATTTTTATAAAGAAAAATAACAGACAGTATCCCTTCAGTAATACATGTTGCCTTGCCAATACTATTTCACTTCAATGAGTTATAAACTTTTTCAGACTACAAATCATCTGTCTGTGATTTCTATCAGTTATGTAGTTAATAGCCTGTAGAAATGAAGATGATAGACATTTTTTGGGACTGAACAGAAGTCTCAACGACTCATTTATTTACTTTTTGTAGCCAGGGGGCTAAGCCATAGTTTTATCAACTAGTGCTTGGTTTCACTCCTTTACCTGGCACTTTTCAACTCCAAGCTGAAGAGCAAAAACAAAATAGCAAAATAAAGTCTTCAAGTTTAAAAAGAATGTAGCAAATCACATACCTCAAGCACTTCAGCCTTGACCACAAAGTGGGGCAGCAGTATCAGAGTTCATTTTTGTACCGCCGTTTCATTACTGGTACTGGACTAGTAACCAATCGCCATTTGCTGATTACATGCCCTAACACTTTACACACAGGATGACTGCCCCCTTCACCTCAACCCTATATATGCTTGGAAAATGACAAATAGATTTACTGCAGTAAGAAGTTAAAAATTTTACTGTTCAGCTTCCTTATACTTACAAGTAATTAAAAAAATGTTAATTGATATACAGATTTGAAAGTTACTACTTTTCAGAGGTCCAATATGTTTCTGTACAGAAAAAAAGCATATTTTTGAACTATTAACATGAATAGAATAGAAGAAGAAGAAGAACATGAATATGCAATATGATAACATAAAATTCGTTTATATATAATAACTTCTGAATTCACTTCTTTAGATTTTCTTTATCATCTATCATACTGTTAGTGTACTTATTCGGAAAACAAAAGGTAGAATAGTCTTATTATGAAAGGTACCCCTAAAGTTAACAGATGCTTTTGCACGTCCCTCTAGGGATATAAACTTAACTTCTGGTACTTATTTGGAAAACAAAAGGTAGAATAGTCTTATTATGAAAGGTACCCCTAAAGTTAACAAATGCTTTTGCACGTCCCTCTAGGGATATAAACTTAACTTCTGGTACTTATTCAGAAAACAAAAGGTAGAATAGTCTTATTATGAAAGGTACCCCTAAAGTTAACAGATGCTTTTGCACGTCCCTCTAGGGATATAAACTTAACTTCTGGTACTAATACGAAAAACAAAAGGTAGAATAGTCTTATTATGAAAGGTACCCCTAAAGTTAACAGATGCTTTTGCACGTCCCTCTAGGGATATAAACTTAACTTCTGGTACTTATTCGGAAAACAAAAGGTAGAATAGTCTTATTATGAAAGGTACCCCTAAAGTTAACAGATGCTTATGCACGTCCCTCTAGGGATATAAACTTAACTTCTGGTACTTATTCGGAAAACAAAAGGTAGAATAGTCTTATTATGAAAGGTACCCCTAAAGTTAACAGATGCTTTTGCACGTCCCTCTAGGGATATAAACTTAACTTCTGGTACTTATTCGAAAACAAAAGGTAGAATAGTCTTATTATGAAAGGTACCCCTAAAGTTAACAGATGCTTTTGCACATCCCTCTAGGGATATAAACTTAACTTCTGGTACTTATTCGGAAAACAAAAGGTAGAATAGTCTTATTATGAAAGGTACCCCTAAAGTTAACAGATGCTTTTGCACGTCCCTCTAGGGATATAAACTTAACTTCTGGTACTTATTCGGAAAACAAAAGGTAGAATAGTCTTATTATGAAAGGTACCCCTAAAGTTAACAGATGCTTTTGCACGTCCCTCTAGGGATATAAACTTAACTTCTGGTACTTATTCGGAAAACAAAAGGTAGAATAGTCTTATTATGAAAGGTACCCCTAAAGTTAACAGATGCTTTTGCACATCCCTCTAGGGATATAAACGTAACTTCTGGTACTTATTCGGAAAACAAAAGGTAGAATAGTCTTATTATGAAAGGTACCCCTAAAGTTAACAGATGCTTTTGCACGTCCCTCTAGGGATATAAACTTAACTTGACAGCATGATCATCATCTAGCAGACCTAGTGTTTACAGACGAACAGCTGTGTTTACATCCAAAACATCTCTTGCCAGATTCAGAAGTAGTATTTAGCCTTCTTACATTCCTCAGCTTTACTCCAAGCCCCCCATTTCATCCCCCCATTATAATTTCATGATCACTGCTCCACTGTACCCTCTCTCTTATCATTGCTGTGTTTGTTTTGATAGGAATATATGCTACTGTAGGACCACATTTAACTCTTCCATTAGCAATGAGATGCCATGTACAACTCACCTCTCTCTTGATACTTGCTGTCTTCACCATACACTGCCATGTGCTACTTTAGAATCAGTTGACACAAAAATCAGTTAATCAGTGTACTTCAGATGTCACTAACCACCTGAGGTTCCACAGCCATCTGAACCAAGCATAGCCTGTAACAGTTCTAATTTATATCTATCAAAAATAGTCTTCATTTTTGTCCATCACAGATATGCATGGCATGTAAAATTTTCATTACACCAGCACCAAATATGGACTCATTTTTTTCTCTAATTCATTTAGCCCAGCCATTGCCTATAATATATTTTATTCTGACTATTCCAAACATAACCTAGCATCCCTTACATCTTCTGCCAAACACGGAGTATATATAGCATCCTCATACTAACCATGAAAGGTATGGTCTAATATTTTTCATTCACCTGTACCAAGTTTGAAGTGGTATATTTTCACACTTCTAAATGTGGCCTATCATTGACATTCATCTGTGCCAAATATGTAATATGTTATGCTTTACTGTAAAATGTGGACCTGTAACATTTCATTTTACCTGTGCCAAACATGGGAAAAGGGCAGAATCCTATATCCCACTGTAATACACAAACAGAGCATTCTGGAAGCCAGAAAAACAGAAAAAAAGAGCATTCACTATTTGGAGCATTCACTGTTAAGCACTGCCACTAATTCTCCATATAATAGATTAGTTGTCTTCTCTGCTTCTTAGACTTGTGTTTTTTGTGTTTTTAACTATTTAAATTTGCCATATTTTCTCCATTTTCTTAGTATTTGTTCCCTGTCATTTCCTTACTGTTCAACAGGCAGACAGTGGATTTTATTTTCCTAACAGATATGTTCTTCTTCTTTTAGCATTGCTACCTAACTCATATAAAACTAACCAATTCATACAACTGTTAAACTTTTCTTTCATGTTGTAACTTATGAAAATACTCAATTCTCTAGCTTTTCTAAATGCTTTTTCTCATTCTCCATAAATGCAGTTCTTCATGTATTTCTTTCATTATATTGTTTAATAGCTGTATTCACAAATGCCTTCTTTTGTCATGGGGATATTTTCTCCTTATAAATTGCTTTGAAATTTGCCATTTTAGCTAATATTAATAGTTTATAATTAGAATTTATGAGTTGAACATTGCACCACTTTGCAATTTCAGTCCTTCAAGTCTGTTGCTTTTTATTATCATTTTGTCTGTGCGTATGATAACAATAGGTTTAGGCATCTGAGTAGTTCATGCTTTACTGTGATCCCCTGCGTCCAAATAATGGCATTTATCAAATACTTGGGGAGGACAAACTGCTACAATATATTTTTGCATCAGTGCCCACTAATCTGTTGTTGAGCCTCTGAGCATTTTGAGCATACACACCAAGATCATGGAAAATGTAGAGGTGACATTTTGCAGAGACTATCTGTATATATATATATAGTTTAATTATAGTTTGACAATTCCCCAGTTATACCTGGAACTAATTCATGCAAGTTCATGGTTTTATAATTTTCATAAGATTCTTTAACAAAATCTTGTTCATCTCTATACCTCTTAAGAGGTTTTGATATTTTGATAACATACTGACCTATTTTGCTTTTATAATTTTAAACTGCATCCATCTATTACTTGCATTGTTCATGCAAGCAACCAAGACCATGATTTTATTTGAACCCAGGTTTTCATATATAAAAGATTCTAATTAACTATTTATACCTTATTTGAATTATTTTGAGATTCTTAACCACTATAGTGTTCATTTCCTGCACCTTGTCTGTTATTGTGATGAAGTTCAAGGTTTTAATAATTTTTATATCATTCTTTAACTCAATTTCTGCTTATTTCTTTAACACTTTAAATAATTTTGTATTTTACATAAAATATTTACTGCTGTGTTTTTTTTACCTTTAAGCCATATACACAGCTATCTTTTACTGTATAAACCCTGTTATTATCTTTATCCTACACTTTGTCATGACATTGTATTCAGAATCTTTTTAAATGTGCTTACATTTTATTACCATTATGTGAAGGTAATATGCTGGTATTGTTTGTAGAAGTTGCCATATTTTGACAGTCTACTTACTTCGGCATTTTGTGATGCCTATTCTAGATATCATCATCATTTTGGACCTGCTCCCTACTTGAGGATTGTAAAAGCCAGAAACATAGTCTCCTCTATGCAATTCCTTTAGTTGATTTTTTGCAGATGGGATACTCTAATTACCATGAACTTTCTCCAGAGTTTACTCTTATACTATGCTTCCATGTCTGAGTTAGCAAATCCATTTGCTGCGACACAGATTGTCTACTTTTCTTCTACAAAATGGACCTTTTCTTACTGTTCATGGGTTCATAGGTATTTACTAGGCTAACAACCACAAGGGCCTTTTTAAGCCTAGCCATGCATCCCAAATCTTTGACAAGTTCTGTTACCCTTGATAAGTGTAAGCAGGGGCTTGGAAGATGAAACATTTACAAGTAGGGCCCTGGGAGATGAACCATTCACAGGTCGTTATGCTTTTTGTCTGTATATCCACCATGTTATTATACTGTGGTTTATATTAAACACTGGTCAATGTTGTCCTGTACCTTTGTGATATTATAGACCTTTCTTTGAACTATTTGCATTAGACATAACATGTTACCCTCTAATAAGTTCCCAACTTGATGCCCTGATGTTTATGTTACTGTCACTGCATTTATTACTATCTTTTATATTTTTAGCTAATTTCTTGGACTGTGAATGTTATATCTTTTTCTTCACTCATTTCTCTTTATTTAGTCATTTTAGCCATGATGATAAGTCTTTTATTTCTTCCCTTTTCAGCCATGTCAGCTATATTAAATTCCACATATGGCCGGGTTTAGCAATAACAGTAGAAAATGTAGATGTTGTAAATTGATGTTATACTTGTTTTTAGAAATGTGCATAATTATTAAATTTATTTATTGAGCTTATTTCATTATGTTCATTTATTCTGTGCATTTTATTTAAAAAAAATCTTCAGACATAGTTTCTGTGCAGGCACGAGAGTGGGTCTAGGTGGGTTGTTGTTATGCTGGTAGTATAGTTTATATATTTTCTTTGACGTCTTTATGATTCTTGATCCTTACATTTGTATGAGTGATTGAAGACCTTTCTTTTCATGTTCAGCCAGTTTT
>NC_056751.1:144785092-144802592 GCF_019279795.1 Protopterus annectens
ATAGATAGGGTCTTTATTTCTAACCAGATGGTAACAGATTTAATTAATTCCAAAATCATTTCATGTCCTATATCTGATCATAATTCAATTGTTTTTGAATTCATGATAAAAAATACTCATAATGTTCAGATCAAAAGGATACCAGCATACTTAACTCAACTAAAAGACTATAAAGAATATATACTTTCAGAAGTAAAACATTTTTAGACATAAATAATACTCCTGAAGTCTCCATTGTTTATGTTTGGGATGCCTTAAAATCATATCTATATGGACAAAGTATCAGATGGTATAATAATAAAAGGAAATCTTGGGATAAGGAATTGTTAGATATTCAAAGTAAATTAGACTCTTATAAACATAATAATAAAGAAAATATTATGGACAAGAAAGTTATTGAAGAAATAAACAAACTAAATGAGAAATACAAAGAAATTTTAACTCATAAAGTTAAAATAACTTTAGAGAAATACAAGTTTTGTCTTATTCAATAAGCCCCAAATACTTACATAGACTTAAAAATAAAACAAAAGGTTGAATAAACAAAACCATATCAAAGAAATCTTTTCTCTAAGGAAAAAGAAGAATGTTTCTAGTATACCAGAAATACTAGATGAATTTAGAAATCACTTTCACAAAATTAACCATAATAATATTAACATGGAACCTAAAGATAAAATAAAGGAGTTTATAACCACAAATATGAATAAAAAGCTTAATAAACAACAGATTAAACTATTGGACAAGAGTATTTCATATACAGAAGTTATTACACAAATAAATAAGCTTAAATCAAACAAAGCACCGGGTAATGATGGTATTATACCAGAGATATATAAAATTCTTTCTAAAAATACATATTCATTAATACATAAGGTTTTTATTTTGGCCCAATCTGAGTTAATAACCCCCCCATATTGGCAATATACATTTATTTCACCAATTTTAAAACCTAATAAAGATCCAACTAGATGTTCTTCATATCGGCCCATCTCATTACTTAATGTTGATTATAAAATGTTTATGAATATCTTTGCTGATAGATTGAAGACAATCATTCCCGGCATTATAGATATAGATCAGACAGGCTTCATTGTAAATAGAAATACTTTTGATAATATAAGAAGAACTTTAACATTAATAGATTTTGCAAATAGGAAAAGAAAGATTTAACACTTATTAGTCTTGATATAAGTTCAGCATTTGATTCAGTAAGTTGGGACTATCTGTTTACCTTAATGAAGTGCACAAACTTCTCGGATGCATTTGTAAATCTAATTGAACATTTATACAAAGGAACATTGGCTTATATTAAGGTAGGAACATATGTTTCACAAAAATACCCATTCTTAAAGGTACAAAACAAGGATGTCCACTTTCTCCACTATTATTCACTTTAGTAATGGAGCCTTGGGCTAATTTGATCAGAAACAGTACTGACATAGAGGGTTTTGAAATAGATGAAAATACAACATCCAAAATTCAACTTTTGCAGATGATGTTCTAATTACATCAGCAGGATCTAATTCTTCTATACAGTCTCTATTTGATAACATGATGAATTTTAAAAGTATTTCTGGTTTAATATTCAATGAAGAAAAACTAAAATACTACCTATATATACACGAAAAAATATTCTCATTAGTGTTTTTACTAAATATGTACCCAATTCAGGTCAGATAACTTATTTAGGTATAATACTATCTAAAGATATTAAATCTATTATATATAATAATTATAATACCTGTTTTCTTAATATACAAAATCTTTTTAATACCTGGAATAATATGTTTTTACTATGGAGGAGAGACTTACAATTATTAAAATGATAATATTCCCCAAGATTTTATACTTAATACAATCAATAATACTTCCACCTACAAAAATAATTATCAAGAAACTGAACACACTAATGTTAAATTTCTTATGGGCACCTAATAGACCTAGGATTGCATTAAAGAAACATACTAATAGCTGGTCTCAAGGGGGTATTTCTTTTCCAGACTTTAATTTATATACTATCTCTTCTATTGTAAAAGTTATTACTTTATTAATAGATCAGTCATATGTCACAAAATGGAAATATTATTGGGAGCTAATTAGTATACACTTCATGAAAATCTCCTTAACACATAAAAATATGATTGTAAATAACTCCATGTTATGGTTACTAAAGGAATTTTGTACTTCACCTATTACACCTAAACATATGGTTTGTTACCCATTAAATATTATTATTAGTTATCGTAACTTTATATTCATGCACCCTAAGTATAGGGAATGGAATTTTATTGTATTTCCTATAATGTATACTCAGGGTATGCTTTTGTCATCTACTTCTGAAGGAACTCATTTAGCTATAGATAATGATCTAAAGTACTGGTATCAGTTGATATCTGATAATAAAGTTAAAAATCTAGATTTCTTAAAACAAGAATTTTATCTAAGAGAAACTTGCTGGTTAGAGGTTCAGACCTTTAGACAACATCTCATTAATAAAATAGATTTAATGTCTATAACTGTTAAAGAATCTATTCCAACACTGATTGATTACTTGATATTAAATTTACAACATAAAGTTTCTGATAAAGGTAAACTTTCATACATACATAAAGTTATCAGACAAGAAACTTTTACAGTGTAGATTCATACTGGAATTATTTCACTTCTATTAATGGGGACCCACCAAATCAACAAGATAAACAATATATATTGGAATCTGCTTATAGAACTACGTCTTCCATTGTCTGGAGACTTTATACATGGAAATTTTTACATAGATCTTTTTATACACCTTTGATGATGAATAAAATAAATAATAAAGATAATCTATGTAAGAGATGTAATGTAGAAATTAATGCTGACTGGGCTCATATGTTTTATGACTGTATAAAATTGAAAGAATACTGGAAGTCAATTAATGAATTTTTCAGGCTCTTTTTACAGATAATTTCATTATTTCTAAATCTCTTATATTATTCAACACACCTGTACCTCAAAGTGTTAAAAAGGTTAAGCTACCCTTGTTATGGTCTATTCTAGCAGTGGCTAGGAAAATAATAACTAGAAATTGGATTTCAGATACACCTCCTTCGTTCAATGAATTTAAAAATGTTATGAATATAGTGTGCCATATGGAAATAAACACAATTAGGACTAGAACAAACAGAAAAACATCTTATTTTATTGTATGGGATAATTTACAAAATTTGTTAAAAAAATTTTAATTTCAATAGCATGGTATTTTAGTTTAATTAATTGATCTGATTGTAGTGGATGTCTTTGTAAATACTTTAGTTGTTTTGTTGAATATTATAATAATACCTATTTTTAATTACTTGTATAAAATTGTTATGATATTTCTCTTATATGTTAAAACAATAAACCTGTTTTGAAAAAAGAAATGCAAACATTACTCCTTTATCTGCAGATTCTAACTTACATGGTCACTATTAGTATATCATTTTCATATCTGCCCTTTCTAGTAGAGTGCTTCTCTTATTATTCATCTGCATTACATGTTCAGGTCTAACAGATTTTCTTCACACCATTATTCTTCATCTCACTAATTTAAAAAACATAAATATATTAATATAGCCAGAGCCTTGAATACAATTAGTTACTAACCAATATAAATATAAAAAATCTAAGTCTAGATTTTTATTACTAGTACATCTAAACTAATTCTTATTATCATGAGCACTATTAACAAATTGGACATTTTCGCTTCTTTCAAATATTCTTTCAATCACATGTCCATAAGTCCTGGCCCCATATTAATTTGTCTTAGCATCTAAATATATTTTCCCTGCTCTTGTAACTTGCGAAAGCACTTCAAAGTAATTTCTGGACATTTAGAAGTAAAACTTGACATCAGTTTTAATTAACTAAATATTTTCAAAAAGATGCAACTGGACATTGAGCTCTTTAATATTAGACAAAGTGAATGTTCTCAGCTATGTTAATAATAAGCTTGACAATGTTTTATTATGTTCGACTAGAATATTGCCATGGGCTTGATAATATTTGTTTGAATCTGCTTCATGTCTAAACAACATTGACATATTATGGGCCTAATTAAAAGCTAACAATACAGCTTACTTTATTTCAAAGCTTCACAAGTAAAAACAAGCACAAAAACAAGAATAAAACATAATTAACAAATAAAATCTTTCCAAAGTTAATGTAACTAAAGCTGATCTATTAATTGAAAATGTATTTCATATCTTCAAGTAAAATTATACTTTGAATTAAATATTTGATCTCAGTTATCCAGGTTCAAAAACATTCTAAGTTCTTTCTTTAAAAAATAGATGATAACAGAGGCAGTTGAGGATAATATGGAAGGATTGGCTTCCATCTTTACAAACTTATATACCCTTGTGTAAATGTAATGTCTCTAACTTGGAGTCTTAGCTAAACCCATGCAATATTCTGAAATGTCCTTCTTATCATCAATACAAACTTAATGCTACTATTAATAATAAGAAACGTGTGGTGCCATTAATATACATAAATGTCACAAGAGTCCAGATGGGTCCAGATGTTTTTATTTTTGATTTTATAAAACCTTTTATGATACACTTGATAAATTCTGATTCTTCAGTTTCTCTTTTATTCACATAAATAGCGTTTTGACCTTTGTCTTAACCAATCAAAAATAGTTGTCTTGCCTAATACTAATATAGATGCTCTTAACCACAACAGTTATCACCCCATATCATTAACTAAAATTAATACTGGGATTATGTATCAATATTTATAAACTGAATCAAAACCATTTTAAACTTTATATTCCCTTTACAGTCCAGTTTCATCTATTTCATTCAATGATTTACTTACTCGCTTACTTACTTAAATTTTTTAATCTAGTAAGTGAGCTGGTCCAAGTATCCTTTTCAGTCATGACCAAAGCAAAAAAGCAGAAACAAAGCAGCAAGATTTAAATACCAGATTTTTCTAGGACATATTAATCAAAACAATGTTGCATAAATACATTACAGCAATCAATCTATACTGTATATATTAACCCACCAGTATTACAGAAATACAGCACTGTAACCCATAAGTGAAAAAAGAATAAGTACCCATGTAATATTATTGAGGTTTACATGCAATACTAAATTCAGTTTGAAATTGTCAATAACAACAAAAGCTAATTTCTGTGAATGAATGCATTTCCATCTGTTAGTATTCTGTAGTACAATATTTGTACATGCATACTCAAAGTGAACAGATGTGCTAGAATAGCAATGTATTATTGCATATTTGGAAACAATGGCTTCCAAGATGGGTCCAGCCATGCAATTGCATTTCTTTAATAAACAGAAATATGTTTACAAATTTGCAAATTATATTGCCTCCTCTCTAACCTCATTAGTTAAGGCATTAAGAGAATCAATGCCCTTCAATCCTACCAAACCTGTGTTTATATACAATGTATAACTACTTTGTATTTCTGAAAAAGTTGAATTTTTCTTTAATAAAACCTAGTTTAGCCTTTTTTAAGTTCAGCACCTTATCGATATTTCTAAGCCATTCATGTAAACTGTTAACAACAATATGGGGCTAGTTTTCTGAAAGGGTCCTCAATATAATGTAGCTTAAAAGGTTGCCTTGTTAGTTGGATCACCTCTGTGTCCTTTAGAAAATATGATTGCTTAAATGCCACAAGTTTGTTTTTACTGGTAGACAGTAGTTGCTTCCAAGTAGCTTGAAGATGAATGTGTTTAAAAGTAGTAAGGCTTTTGCTGATGCTGGAAGCCATTTAGTTTTCTTCAAAGTGATACAGTGATACTCCTGCTGTTAACAGGATAAACAAATCATAGTCAAATCAAGCTAAACTACTGATTAAATATTACATTTAGATGCTGCATTTCATATGAAAGATTTCTTCACCATCATATAATTGTTTTTACTAATGATGCAGCAGTTTTTGTTGGACTTATTTTTGATTTCTTAATTGTTCTGAAAAGTTCACTTTATCTCAACCATGTATCAACTCACTTATAAATTACATTTCGACCCTTTTCTAAACTATAGATAAACAACATTTTTGCTAAGTCAATAACCATACTAAATAAGACCAGAAAAGGTATTCTATATCCTTACTTATTAACCATTATATTGAATTTCTTCCCCTTCATTTAATGTCCCTTAAATCTGTCCAAGTTCATAAAATGGTATGGTTTTCTAGTTCCCTATACTGCATTCTTGGATGACATAATGTATATTTTCATTGTCCATAAACTACCTTTCACAATTTTTACCAGCAATTAAACCTTTCTGTGCTACTTCCAATGATTAGTCTTGGTTTATATAAAACTGAAAACATTTTCTATTTTCTCCATTGGATAAACATTTGTGATGGTTTGCTGAAATCTGTTTTGCATTTTTTGTTTTGGTTTTGTTTTTCTGGTATTTGGGTGAATGCTTCTTAACAGGTTGACAAGAATCCAATCAGTAATAAGGGTTTGGGATAATTATATTCCTTTTATGCTTCTACCATGAAGATTTGAAAAAATAATATCAGTTATTGCCTGATATTGGTTGCAAGGGCCAGGATGATGCAAAGTGAATTTTCTCATAAGTCCTTGCAGCTTCCAAAAATCTTATCAAGCAAACCAATGTGCCTTGTCACTAAGTCACTGTGATTATTCAGTACTGGCATTATCCTCAAAAAGCTTATCTTCCTATTGTGTCATTATGCATACCAGTATGCTTCTTAATCTGAATGAAAGGAGAAATAAAATCATAAGCTATTGTTGCTGAGCTGTGTGCATCTCCAAATAAAAAGAAATGGCTTAAACTCTGGTGTCATTCAAAGGGGATCCAATGTCTGTCTGCCTGGGATGACATGCTGGACAAGCCACGCTGCTTCGCAAGGGATGGCTTGCACCTGTCACCCCTGGGATTCCGGATATTGGCAAAGGCTCTTGCCACCCCCATAGTGCCTTTTTTAGGCAAGGCTCAAATTCTAAACCTACCACCCTAGAACACAAAAAAGAAAAAAAACTAAGGGTAATGCTGCTCAATGCCAGAAGTCTAAATCTCAAAATGCACGCACTCGAGGCCCTTCTCAGTATGGAGAACATCGATGTCTGTGCAGTGACAGAAACCTGGTTCAAGGCTCCTGAGAGCACCCCAGCACTATCAGGTTTTACCTCTTATCATGCGTTCTGGCCCCAAAATCCGGACAATACCAAGAAAGGAGGGGGGGGTATCCATATTCATCAAGGACACCCACACCTCAAGACTGGTGGCAACGCACGATGCATCGGAGACCATCCAGGTGCAATTAACCATAGGCAAGACTGCTCTGCAAATTGTAGCATGTTACAGGCCACCCTCACAAACTCAGGAACCTCACATGGCCTTCCTGAAAACACTAGAGGGATAAATGTATCACCAAACACCATCATACTAGGTGACTTCAATTACCCTAATATAGACTGGGAACACTACTCAAGCCCAAACACCTAGCCCAAAAGTTCCTGGAATTCATAAACTCAAATGCCATGGAACAACTAGTCACCATCCCACAAGAGGAGAAAACATACTTGATCTCATCATCACGAACATGGGAGCACAATGTTCAACACCGGAAGTATACCCTCACTGGTGAGATCAGATCACAAACTAATCTCGCTGGAGGTCCTCATCCCACCCCCACCTGAAATAAAAAAGACCACAGTAAAGAACTTCTCGAAAGCTGACTTCACACTTCTAAAGACTAGTGTGGTCTCCTTTAAGGCCCCCGAGCCGGCGGAAAACAGTACTCAAGCCGCTGAATCACTTACAAATGCCTTCTACCAGCACCTGCAGGACTGTATGGATAAGGCAATCCCAAGCAAAACAAGACTCTTTGTACCAAAGGCAAGCGTCCAGTCTGGTGGACTCCAGCCATAAACAAACTCTACAACAAAAGGAGGAAGCTACTACAAGATAGAGCAAAATCCTTAAAAGGTAAGACACCCTTGATCACTATAAGTAAAAAACTAAGAGCTCTCATAAAATCATCCAAAGCAAATTTTGAGAGAAAAATAGCTAAAGACTCAAAAGACAATCATAAGGCCTTCTTTAGCTATGTTAGAAACCTGGGAGGAAACTCCCAGATATGCTCAGAACTAGTTCAAAATGATGTGAAGATTACTGATCCTACAGACATTGCCAACATACTGGCTGACAGGTTCAGTGCAAACTTCTCCCCTCCCCCAAAAGGAGAGATATCTATACCAAGCGATTGCAGCCCCCAAACATCTCCAACGCCCAAGTGAGAACTGCTCTCTCCAAAGCAAAAACACAGCATCCATGGGACCTGATGGTGTCCCCGGCTGTGTGCTCCATGAACTCAACGAGGAATTAAACCCACAGCTAGGACAGCTGTTTAATCATAGTCTTACCTCTGGATACATACCCAGGAGTGGCGCACTGCAACTGTGGTCCCACTTCACAAAGGCGGTGCCTCCACCGACCCTGGAAATTACCAGCCCATTAGCTTGACAAGCCTTATCTGCAAAGCCATGGAGAGGATCATAATGGACCTCATAAATAAAGACATAGGAATTTGCAGACTTTGGATCCATCCCAGTTTGGCTTTGTCAAAGGCAGATCATGCCTTCTAAACTTGGTTGACCTTTTTGAAACAGTCACCAAAGCCATTGATGAGGGAAAGGCAGTCCATACAGCCTACCTCGATCTGGCAAAGGCCTTCGATACAATACCCCACTCGGGTATCATTGAAAAACTCATCAGCTTAAATGTTAACCCATACATCACAAGATGGGTTGCAAACTGGCTGAGTGACAGAACCCACAGGGTCAGAGTTGCTGGCGCCATGTCAGACTCAAAGCCTGTCACAAGTGGTGTACCACAGGGCTCAGTCCTGGGCCCACTCTTGTTTGGCATCTACTTTTCCAGTACAAGCAAACACAGGAGGGTTATGGCTGACAAAGTTTGCAGATGACTGCAAACTGGGCCATAGTAGAAAACACATCTGACACAGATATCCTTCAGAAGGGTCTCACAGAAACGGATAACTGGTGCCAGAGCCATGGCCTAAAGTTAAATGCCAAAAATGCATAGTCATACCCTTCGGGAAAAACAAGGTTACCCTAGCTACCAAATAGGTGGCAATCCACTGAGCACAGAAGAAGTTATCAGGGACCTGGGGACCCAGGTTGATAGTAGTCTGTCATTTGACACCCATGTAGCTAAAGTAGTTAGGAAGACCTTCTACATTGCCCACCTTATCATGAAGGGATTCTCATCTAGATCAAGGGAGGTCATAGTCTCCCTATACTCATCACTCATCAGACCAATGATTGAGTACAATGCCCCATTCGGAATGTATCTGACCCGACACTTGCAGCAGCTGGAGAGGCCACAAAAGTTCCTCACCAAAAGGATAAAGGATCTCAAACATCTGTCCTATGCTGCCCGACTGAAAGAACTCCAGCTCTATTCAGTCGCTTACCGCTTGCTCAGAGGTGACCTTTGCCTAACATACAAGGCCATGTCAAACCCAGATTTGATGAATATGCTTCACATCAAAAAATCTAGATCCGTCAGAGCCACAAGGGCGGGAGACTTAAACCTCAACACGGCTATTAATAGGACATGCTGGAGGGATAGATTCATCACCCAAAGACTCCCTATGCTGTGGAATAAAATCCCAGTATATGTGAGGCAGAGCACCTCGCTGGCCTTGTTCAAGAGAAATCTTGACCAATGGATGGGAGATCGCAGATATACCCCAGGGATTACCTCAGTGTCACTGCTCGACAGAGGCACAGCAAAATAATGGGTATAGTTCCCCATACTAAAGGGGTGGCGTAAGCCACAAAACTATGGGCTAGGCTTGTAAATGCCCTCGGGCAGATAGCCTAGTATGAACCTATGAACCTATGAACATACACACATACATGGCATGCATGTATATATATACATGCATGCTTAGATAGATATGTGTATACATACATACATAAAAGTTACATGGATAGAGTGGAAATGATGGAGTAGTGAAGTAAAAGGGTAAATGAGATAGTAGCCAGAGAAGCATTTAGAAGTAAAATGTAGGTACCTTAATGAATAAACAAACCTAAACTGCTGTAAGTGCATGTCTCCACTAAGAGAAGTAATGAAGAAATTGTTGAAAGTAATCTCGTTTTGGAAATTAAGTGAATCGCTATCAGCAGCATAAGGTCACTCTGCTGGAGAGTTTTTTTTTTTTTTTTTTTTGCCATATGTATTTTTCAGTATATAAACATACAGGCTGGGTAAGGTAGGTCATGTTATTTTAAAGCTTGGTCAGGAATGAAAGTGTTGTGTTGGAATGTAGCAGCATGTCTTAATTTGTGGCAAAGTTGTCAAAGGTAGTGGAAAGAGTAACTTCATGGGAAGAGATGGTTGTATTACTAACCCTAAGTCTCAGGTGATGTTGTCAAATGATACTTCTTTTGTCTTGGAAAGGAGACTAGGGGATATCAGGAAGACAGAGTTGTGACAGAGAAAGCTCTTAGATCTGACATTTATGAAATTTCTGAAACTTGAAAGAAGTAGTCAAGGAGGCTTCTGACTCCAAGGACAAGGGGAATCTGTATAGTGAGACCCTGGTAAGATCCAACCATAAAACTGTCTCCATCGAAATCAAAATCAACTCCATAGTTCCATTAAAAAGAGTAACAGTTAGGATGTATCCAAAACAAATGATCTTTTATTAAGTGATGGTTTTGTCAAAATTTAATACGCCTTCAAACCTCAAGAAAACAGCAGACTACACTGAATTACTCTTAGAAACTCTGTATAACTGTGTCAATGGCTACATAGAGGCTGCTGTACCTACCAGAAGTAATCACAGTACTAGCTGCAGAAACAAACTGAACTGGTGGCATCTCAAATTAAACAGGATATACAAGAAAATGAAAACATTATTGCAAAAATCAAAAATGGTAATTCCAATAATGATAATAACTCTCTCATCAAACTAGGCAACCAGGAAAGCTAATTAGGTCAAACAAAGCCAACTTTGAGGTTAAGATAATATCCCAGGTGAAAGATAAGCATAAGGCCTTCTTCAGCTATGTCAGAAACCTCCAGGGCAGCACACAACAATGTGCTGAACTGGTAGTTAATGGTACCATATTAATTCAGCCTGGAGATATAGCAAACCTGTTAGTGGCCAAATTCATTTCCAACTTTACCCCCATTACCCCAACATCCCCCCCAAAATACCCTCAAACATAACCCCTTCAACTATAAGTAGAGAGCATATGCTGGCTGTGCTCACTAAAGACAAGAACACTACCAAAATGAGCCCTAATAACATCTTAGGATTCCTCCTGAAAATATGAATTATCAGGGCCCCTGGAGTCATTGTTTAACTACAGATTAAAACAGGGTTTGTGCCACATAAATGGAGGACTGTGACAGTCATCCCTCATCATAAGGGAGAATCTTCAACAGATCCTGGAAATTAAAGACCTGTTAGCCTGATTAGTCCTACTTGCAAAGCCATGGAAAGACTTATCATGGAAATTATCAACAAGGACACAGGGGACCTCCAGACATTGATTAATTCAGTTTGGCTTTGTCAGAGGAAGCTCATGCTTACTGAATCTGGTGGACTGCTTTGAAAAGGTCACTAAGCAATGTATGAGGGGAAAATGGTGCATACTGCCTACCTAGATCTGGCTAAAGCAGTTAATAAAATACCCACTCAGGCATTGTCAACAAACTTATGGAACTAGGTATGAACCCCTTTATAACATGCTGCATAGCTAGCTGTCTCACTGATTGGACCCAGGAGGTTAGAAACACTGAAGTCACCTCCACAAAGAGGACAGTCACCAGTGGAGTCCCCAGGGCTCTGTACTAAGCCTACTCCAATTTGGCATCTACGTTTTGGATATCAAAGCCAGTGCCAAAGATGTCTGGCTAACCATATTTACAGATGATTGCAAACTTGGAACAGTCAATGAATCCCCCAAAGATGAGAATACCCTTCAGGAATGTCTAAGACAGACTTACTCCAAAGCCATGGCTTAAAACCCAATACCAAAAAAATGCATTATTATACTTTTTGGGAAGCTGGGCAACCTGGGTAAGTACATCATCAATAAAATACCCCTAAACATTGATTCAACTGTCAGGGATCTGTGAACTCATGTAGATGTAATCTAACCTTTGACCAACATATGGCCAACATAGTAAAAAATTGTTTCTCTGTTGCTCAACTTATAAGCAAGGGCATGGCATCTAGGTCCAAAGAGGTCATCATACCACTGTACTCAACACTCATCAGACCCATCATGGAGTATAATCCTCCCTTCAGTATGTACCTGACCAGACACATGCAGCAACTGGAATGTCCACAAAGGTTCCCTACAAAAAGAATACAAGGAGTAAACACAATATTCTACACTGATTCCCTCAAAACCCTGTCTCTGTGCTATACAGACTTTTGAAAGGTGATCTTTGCCTGGCATACAAGGCATCCCTGGACCTTGTTTTGATGAACCTTCAGCACATCCGCAAAACAAACAGCATCAGAACTACTAGACTAAATTACCTAAATTTTGCTTCTGACATAAATGAGGTATGTTGGAGTGACAGATATGTTTCTCAGAAAATTCCTATTCTCTGTAACAGTCTCCTCACCCATGTGAAGCAGATTTCCTCCCTGTCCCTATTTAAGTGCAACTTGGACCAATGGAAACATAATTGGAAATTCACCCTGGTCTGGTGCCTACTTATCTGATGGACAGAGGCAGTCAGTAAATCACCTCCTATATAACGTGTCACATTTGAGTTGCTAGGCTTATAAGGGGGGGGGGGTACCTGACAAATCGTCGAATGCTCAAAAATTTGAACGTCATGTGGTCGAGACCAAATGTTCGAAATTGTGAGTGTTCGAAGATAGACTTTCAATGGCACCGTACAGTGCAGATAGGGAGAATTTCCCTTTTCTGCACTGAAGTGCAGTCTCGGAGTTGGTATATTTAAGTAGGGGGGTGTAGGGGTTGCAGGGGGCTTGCATACTGATTGTAAATAGAACTGTGTTGTTTTTTTTTTTAAACATGATTCAACTTAGTCTTTTATTGTATAATATTTTAAAGTATGTCATTTTTGTAATCTTTTTTTTCTTTAAAAAATTTCAATAAAATATTTAAAGCAAAAAAGGAGGTTATTGAAACCTCTTATTATCCAGGTATTAGAAGAAGGATGATAAGGCACTGCAAGAAGTGTGAACAATGACAAGAATTTGGAAATGGTAGGACTCAAAGTGTAGACTGCTGTGGTGCCTTTTCCTTTTTACTGAATAACTGTTTCAGATGGCTGTGAATTTGGTGGTGATTTAAGTACCCCAAGCACCATAGGTAAGAGGTATATGGGTGGCAATTCATGCTTCTAGGTACCTTGAGACATTGACCTTATCTTCCAGTGGTGCAAAAAAAGTAGCAAATGCCATGTCATACATTTCCAACAGAGTGAGCCTTCCCAACGAAATACTGATGGACATAGGTAGCTAGCTTAATATGAGACTTGTTGAGCTGTTTTAGGGTAACTGCTGTTGGGTAAAATAGTTAAGAACTACACCCTTATATCCACAAGCCAATGGTTTGATGGAGATGTTTAATTCCATTCATAAGACTTTGTTGAGATCACTGACAGCACAGTTTAAGTGGGACACAGAGAGGTGACATAAAAAGAATCCATAGGTTTTTCATTATTCTGGAGGGTTGGAAGACCTCTACACTAAATCTGTGACACGTGGGAGGATGAATGCAATTTCTACAAAGAGCCTGTAGTAGGCCATATGATGAATTTTAGGATTGAGCTTAGAGAGCTCATGAAGTGGACACAGGAGCATTTAACACAGGTGCAATAGCAACAAAAGTGAGATTCTGAGACTATACTGTATATAAAATGTAATTGTGCTTATACGTGTTTGTCAGAATATTGTGAGGAAGATAAATTATGTTAATTGTGTGGTGGAGGCACAGTAACTATGCCATTTTATCACGATGTAGCCTTGTCATGACAGACAGACTGACATTAGTACTCAGGATATGCAGCAGGTTACAGGAGGAATCAGAGAGGGATCTTGTGCTAAAACTTCTTAAGTGGTGCTTGATCTGACACTTCAGTGGATGAAATTGTGCCATCACAGCAGATATTTCTTCATCAGGTGCAGGAAATTTGAGGAGTACTACAAACATCTGGGAAGTGTTCACAATTAAGACAGAGTACACCCAGTCACTAGTAAACCACATGTTTACAGAGACCAAATAACCAACCTAAGTAGTAGAGTTAACTATTAAGGCAAAAAAGTGTCAGGTGGAAATGCCAAAAGTGTTCTACCATGTTACAAAAAATGGAAAAGTCTTTCCAAAATGTAACTATAAGGATCCACGTTCAAACCAAGCTATGTTTCTTGGTGCATCTCAAGAAGTTTATTGTCTAGAAAGAAAGGAGAAATATCAAGAGTTGTGTAAAACTTGTACCTGTTCGTTTAAGTAAAAAGGCAGCAAAGAAGCAGTATAAGTTAGAAATTAAAGTGTTTTTATGATATGCACACACATGGGCTCACACACACATGCACAAACACACGCACACATGCACACACGCACACACACACACACACACACACACACACACACACACACACACACACACACACACACACACACACACACATTCATATATAGCGCGCACACACACACACACACACACACACACACACACACACACACACACACACACACATACTCCCTGTCAAAAACCACATTGCCTTTTTTAGATGGAGCTCTATATGTTAATTACCTTTGTGTTTTTTTGAAAAGAAAAATACTTGCTTATATTTGAAAACTTACAATCTAAATAATATGCTGAGCCAGGATTATAGTGCTTTCATATTTATCTGGAGTATAAACTTGATTCACTTTAAACAAACACCAAACATGGCACACTCATACAATACGCAGATGACTCAACCATCATCTGCTCAGCCCAGTCCCTGCCCAAACAGCAAAAAGTCACACAGGAAGCCTTTTCCTCTGTTGAAACATGGTTATCCGATGCCCAATTAATACTCAACCCAAACAAAACTAAACTTCTCATCTTCCAACCCACCAAACATACTCAAAACAACTCTTAGTTTAACATCACAGCAAAAGACAACACCACTATATACCCAACTGAACACATCAAATTGCTAGGAGTGGAAATAGACAATAAACTAAAATTTGACATTCACATATCCATGACCATAAAAAAGTCCACAAAAAACTAGGAGCGTTATACAGAAACAAGTAACTTCCTACCAAAGCAGCAAAGATTTCAATAGCAAATTCCTACCTTATCTCCACCCTACTTTATGCCTCTCCAATATATACCAACCTAAGGCAATGCGATCTAAACAAACTAGAGACCTGCTACAACAAAATTGCCAAATTCGCCACAGGGGCATCCTACCATAGTCACTACTGTCTCTCACTTGCTGAACTGGGCTGGCTTGAACTCCCTCACCTCCTTCAATGGTATCAACTCTCACTCGCCCACAAACTAGTAAACCATCCACTAAATGTCCCATCCCTCCAAAATCTACTCCAACCCTATCGCACCACCAGACCACTAAAATCCAGCAACAAAAATCACTTGCAGATCACTAAAGCCAATAACTCTGCTGGTGAAGCACTATTCTCTTGCACCATAACCAAATTATGGAACTCCCTCCCACCCACAATTACCTCCATACCATCATGCACCCACTTCAAAACTTTACTAAAAACGCACCTAAAAACATGCTGGCTATGTCCTTGCAATTTCCGCTCTAATATCACCCACCCCATTCAACCACTACCTTTCTTTCCACTCCACTAACTGCCTTGATTATAACAAGCTCAGATGCTCATAAGCCTAGTACTTATTATACAGCAGGAACTTCTTATTGTAACATTTGTTAATGTCTGTTATGCACTTCACAGATAAAGATTCTAGTTGTCTACTGATGTACTATGTTCTTCATCTGTAAATATGTTGTAATTGCTATGTTAAATTGTTAATCATTATGTAATCCAATGTTAACTACTGTCTGCTTATTTTAACTGTGGAGCTTTTCTCCCCGGGCCTCCGCTGAAAATGGACCTACGTCCAGTCGGACACTCCCGGTCAACAAATGTAAATAAATAAATGTAGGCAGCAGTAAAGAATTTTTGCATGGACATCATAAAAATGGAAACATAGCCTGCTTTTTTAGAATCAGTGAGCTCAGACCTTTGCATCTTGTCTGTGTGTCTCTTCCAACTGCTGAATGAGTACAGAAACTCAATGGTATAGTTAGACTACAGTAGTGAAATAAGCAGGATCAGTTGACAGCTTATTTTGCCATATAGCTTTTTAGACCTTTTGTTTTATTATTCTTTCTGCAAGAATGTACTCTTTTGTTTAATTTTTTTGTTTGTTTGTTTTTTTTTTTCAAACTTCATTACCTAACTTAAAACATGTCTATTATTCAATTACAGAAGCTAATGGCTGATGGTTGTTTCTTAGTATATGAGGATATTTGCATAATATTGGTGAATATTTAATTGCTGGCTTTTGCCTTTTGAACACTGCCTAGATTTGCCATAGATACCAACTGGCCATATTTTGACTATCTTACTTTAAGTATAGACAGGAATCCAAGAATCAGAATAGGCTGTGGTTTCCTGTTACCATGAAATGGTTAAGCAGGTATAAAAAAACTAAATTAATGAATGCAAAGAAGGATAAGAAATATTAACAATTTTTTTCTTTCTTCACACTGACTATTAAATGTTCCTGGAAATTATGCTCTTATGTTATTGTTGTTTTCCTTTAAGGACACATCTGGTGTCCTCTGTATATATTTAAGAAAATCTGTAAGCCTATGACATCATCTGCAGTTTATCTTTTTGCTGAAGATGTTGACATCAAAGCTACCACAATTCTCCTAAATCCTGTATAGCTACTTTACTCAATGAAAACTAAAGTAAAGCTTAAACACTGCGTGCATAAAACAGATAGTTATATCCAAAAGAAACAACATTGCCTACCTAGTCATGGGAGAGGGGGCTGGGGATGTTCCTTTGCTTATCTGCAATGTTTTATCCATCCCTGGATAGTTGTTGCTGCCAATACTCAGTATGTTTGCCCCAACTTTCCTGTCAAAAAGAGAAAACTAAGCATTTACCTTCTTCTGTGTCTATTTCTCTGGATGGGAGTAATTTATCAGCATTGTCTCAGTCTTGTGCAGGCTATTGACGCTTGTAAGATGGTTCCAGGTAGAAGGAAAAGGGATTTCTCTTTTATTGAAGAAGTCCAAGATGTGGAATCTGTAGAGGAGTGTGAAGAAATCCTTGAATTTGTGATTCAGATTCTGAGGAGCATATGGTATCTGAATCACCATTCGCTTTCTCTGAGACTTTTTCCAGAATGTGCCAGTGTCAGTGGGAGAACACTAAGGTTTCACAGTCCCTTA